>NC_066515.1:3782188-3794688 GCF_024679095.1 Eriocheir sinensis
TACACTATTTTTTTTATTCGATTCTGCCTCAGTATAACCTTATCTTTTATTGGCCTCCTTTCCTTCCGCCTCCCCAGAGCCAGGCGATCCTTCACCACCCCGCGCAAGGCATTCTGCTCAGTGGCAACAGCTTGGCCCTACGTAGCATCACTAGGCGCCAGGCGGGGCCCTACACCTGCTCCGCCTCCAACGTCGAGGGGGACGCCCACAGCCCCCCGCTCACCCTCCACGTCAACTGTGAGTGTTGAGAGGGTGACAGAGGGAAGGAGGGAGGAAAGGTTAAATGGGATGAGCCTGGCAAAGGATAGAAGGTAAAGATATGTGTTGGAGAGATGGTTAGCGTGTTGATAAGTAAGAGAGAGAGAGAGAGAGAGAGAGAGAGAGAGAGAGAGAGAGAGAGAGAGAGAGAGAGAGAGAGAGAGAGAACATACCGGCTGCTTAACCCTAATTTAGAAGTTGATAAATTGTAAGAAAGGGTAATGTGAAAGAAGTGTACAGGGTCACATACATCCAACTTATATTGAGCGGACACAAACTTGCCTTCGAGACCGGGAGATGGAACAGACGTGGGCGGGGTCGACTGCCCGAGGAGGAGCCTCTCTGTCCATGTGGTGAGGTACAGATAGACCTTCACGTAATCGAGTCATGTCCATTAACAGAGTATGTGCGTGCTTGGTATGGGTATAATTATTGGGCACAGTTAATGAAAAATCGTGATATGTTTTCTGTGCATCAGTTAATACATACAATTATATCACGCTTTAGCTGATATTTTTTTTATTTTTCTGTACAATAGTTATATTTTTCTCTTTCTCTTTGAGGACATAGTGGGTGTTTTTTTGCGTGTGTGTGTGGCCAACCGCCTTGTAACGTTTTTTTTACTTTCGTTTTTATTGGCTATGTGGGTTTTTATCGTATAAAATGTTTAGGATATGTTTTATGGTCACTGTTCTTTTACAGTTTTCTCGTTCATTTTTGGACCCTTCTTTTCGTGTATTAATTCAACTCTTTTTATCACTCATTAATTAGTCAATAAATGATCTCACCGTCTCGTATCCCTGGTAGCGTGATCCGGCTTAAGTTGTTATTGGAGACTGGTGTTCGGGGATAAACAAGGGAAAAAGAAAATATACATTTATTTAAAATTAAATGAAAGTAATTGCCTTACGCAATATTATATGCTCAGACAATCATAACACTGGCATACTCAGCAATGGATGCAACATATGACAAACGACATGATTTAAACATAATACTACAATATGTGCTCAGTTGTTGCCAATAATAATAACACTCGTCGTTCCACAAGCAGTGGTTTGTATCTCTCTGCTTACATCACAATCATTATGTACTCTCTTCACAAAATCCTAATAACACATTCCTATAGTATAATCTACTACAAGTCACGGAAACACCAAATTATACCACACCCAGTGGTTTTACCTTTGCTTTACATCGCAAACAAATAATCACAATCCTGTCCCACTCACAATCCTACTTCACATCTCCTACATTATAATCTCCAGGACAATACAGTCGGTTTCCCTTAGATTCTCGAATTTCTACTCACGATTAAGATCACAACAGCCATTCTCGGCTGAGTGAGTAGCAGGTCTGCTTGAGGCGAGAACCAAGCTCGGTCTGACCCTACCACTGATTTCTGGGTTACATTTTTCTTTGCTTTAGGCGGACTTACATCCTTGACACGCCTTAATTTTCTACATAACCAGTGGCCAATACTTCCTGTCACACCCGTTTGCTCGCTCATTATGTTGTATTGTTTTACTTCTCCTGCTATTCGTGAGTCAGTCTTAAGACACTCCCACAGCGATTTTTCTGTTAAATTATTGGCTCATAACATGTCGCCACGACTGACGTCACGGGTCAGTCTTTTTCAATGGTTGTTCACACTTTCTGACCACGCCCACTGGGTATCTGTTTTATGTATCTGAGTCTGGGTATCTGTTTTCCTTTACCCTCGTTGTTTCCCCTCTTTTGTACTTGAGATGTTTACACTGTTTTATATGTCACCCTTCTTGTTAGAGTTTGTCCTGTCACACGTTTACACAGTTGTATATCTCTCATTCCTCTCTGGGTATCTGTTTTCCTTTATCTTCGTTGTTTCCCTCCTTGTTAGTGTTTGTCCTATGAGATGTTTACTCTATACTGTTATGGCTATTCCTCTTGTTTGTTCGTTTGCTGGTTCCCGACATCATTCATGCATGTTTTTACATTTCTTTAATTAATTGTTTTTATTTATTAAGAGCATGTCGTAATTTTTGGGATTTTCGTAGATTCAGGACGTTTCCTAAGTCAAAGGAGGTAACGTTATAATTGTATTTCGTAAAGAATCCTTATAACCAAAAACTAACTCAAATTATGAGTATTCTTTTTCTTGAACACAACATTGAATAAACAACAGAACAATAATATGAAAATACGTATAGCCACCGTTGCCAGATTGTCGTACTCAGAGCATAGTATTTACCGGTTTCTGACGCCTAACTATTGCCAAGAAACATCAGAATCTAACTCTTTTAACGAATGGATAGCAAGACGGCCCCGCGTTCAGGAGGGGGCCAGGTCAATCCCCGACCGGTGCCACCAAGCTGGGATTTTTCAGCCGCCGACGAGTGGCTTCAAACTACCCACATGCTGTCCAGAAGATCACCTATCAACCTGGACTCTAGATTCTAGGATTAAAGAGAAGCTCCGGGAGGGCAGCATGAGCCAATGCAAGATGGCGCCACTATAAACACTCGCCTGCGCCAGAACGGGCTGGGCCGACCATCAGGACCCACCGGGAAGAAGCCTTGGACCGACCATCAGAATCCACCGGGAAGAAGCCTACCGGCGCAATAGGCCACGACGTAAAAAAAAAAAAAATATATATATATATATATATATATATATATATATATATATATATATATATATATATATATATATATATATATATATATATAAATTAGTTTCCTTATTGGAGCCCAGAAGACAGTTTGGGGGTAGGAAGTCGGGAAATATAATCGGGTGAGTACGACAGTCTGGCAACGTTGAGGCTGTAGCTCCATGGCCAGAGAGCGCGCACGCCATTTTGCGGGTGCCAGATACCTGAAATAGCATATTTTTACTGCGCAAAGCAGATGATGTCACTTATTGTGACTTCGTGAGCTTTCTTATTTATCTATTTGTGTATATTTCATGGAGGCAAAACTTACATTACCTGTTTCATTTTTACTAATGACCCGAATTGATGCCTGTTTATCACAATAGAATTTCACTCAAACAAGTGAATCAGACACCACAGAAGTATTACAAGTGTGTGTATGAATGAATACAAAGATAAACACACACTTTGATTTAACTCTAGGATGTCTCGTGGATCATTAATAAATAAAAGCAAAATATCTGGATAGGCTACTCCTTAGCCCGCTACCGGCTATGGCTTCCAAAAAAGTCCCTCCGCCAAGTTTGTACCCCCCATTTGGTGATTGTTAGGTACGCCTATTAAATAGCTGTCCTTTCTTTTTAGAGGTGTTTTGTGCCCTATGCGAGTGGTTTATGTTTTATATTTCCGTGGGGTTTCACTGCATCCATCAATTTTGTTACATGATTGAGAAGAAATACGGTCCATTAATGTTTTAATGTATAATAGTCCGTTTCGTTGCCTGTGTGAGTGATGATACTTTTGTCAAATTATTTTGTACGTTAACTTGACTTTGTGGTCAATAAACTTAAACTATAACTGAACTGTGTGTGTGTGTGTGTGTGTGTGTGTGTGTGTGTGTGCTATGTGTCGTCAGTATATATATATTTTTTTTTACGTCTTCGCCTATGGCGCCGGTAGGCCTTCGTAGTGGGGCTTGATGGTCGGCCCCAGCCCGTTGTGGCGCAGGGAAGTGTTTATAGTGGCGCCATCTTGCATTGACTCATGCTGCCCCCAGGAACTCCTTCTTGATTCATTTGAACGGTTTCCTCAAGAGTCCGGGTTTATGGGTGGTCTTCAGGATAGCATGTGGGTAGTTTTAGGCCACTCGGCGGTGACTGAAAAATCCCAGGTGGTAGCGTGGGGATTCGAACCCGCGTCGTCCATCACGTGGTGAATGTGGAGCCCTTACGCTACCACTCAGCCACCGCCTAAGTGACCGGATGTTCCACACTCACAAACAAGTAAACACAACCAAAACAAATCTCAAGAGTAGAAACAACAACGACATCAACTAATTCTACAAAACTTCCACCAACACATAAAATAATAATCGCGGCGGAAGCAGACGGACAGCCTCATTTTACATATTGATAGAACAATTATCATAAGAGTATATAATTTACTAGAACTGACTCAGAACTTTCAAATTCAACAGATGCCCAATAAAAAGTACGTTATATTCATTTTTAGAGAAAAGGAAAAGGCACTCATATTACGTCAGGGTGCGTGCGTGCGTGCGTGCATGTGTGTGGAGGGCGTGGGCGCATATGGAGAATGAGTGAGTTTACAAGCACTTAGATCGAATATTTGAGGTGTTTGATCTGCAACCATCAAGGTTCAGCTACAGTCTGACAGCATCCAAATAAATAATTAAATAATGTACGAGATAACACTACAGTAAACCGCCAGTGTGCCAGTATGTTACTTCAGCGTGCATGAGTTAGAGGAAGGATGTTATGCTGCTGGCAACTTGGTACTTTCTTATGGGTAATGACAGAGGTAAAAGTCGAGTGACGTGTCCGTGTTTGTTGGCGTTCAGGCAGAGACGGTAACCTTTCCCAACAGGCGCCACAGTCTTTGGTCCATCACGCCTTATTCCCGGCACTCAGTCCTTCATATTTCATCCTTCAGTATCGTTCGTTTAGTGTTTCTCGTTATTCAGAATGTGCAAGGGGAAGTGAAGTGGCGTGTTCAGGCAGAAGGGAGGTAACCCTTTCTTTCCCACTCTTCCCTCCCCTGCTACACACTTTGCCCCATGTGGCGTTACCTCTTGAGTTTACGTCCTTCATATTTTATCCTTCACTGTCGTTCGACCTTCCCTTTTACCCTGTATTCGGAGTACGTGTCTTCCTGTAAGGGTCACGCGCGTCGGCCCGGGAGTCCCGTGAAGCTCAGCACTTTCTCGCTGAGCCCTGTGTGGCTGCTCGCCGCATAAAGGGGCTCGGGGTGTGAACTCTGTGGAATAATTGTGCGCTTTTTCGTTCGGACATATTTCAGTATTTTCTTTTTTTTTCTTTTCTTATTTTGTATAGTTACCAGCCATTAGATGGCAAGCTACTCACCGTTTCACATTTTCCTTTTTTTTTATTTTTTTTTACCCTCCGCACTGATGTAACCCCTCCTACCACCCACCGTCGCTATACACACCACACCAACATAATTAACAGCACTAACCTTACTTTAATACTAACATCTCAAATATAATTCCCACCATTAGTACGGTAGCTATAAACAACATGAATGCCGCCACCGACACCCCCACTAACCAAAGCTCCCGCCAGATACCAGCACTACAGAAGCAATGCTGAAAACCACCAAAACCACCACCACCACCACTACCGCCTCATCCCCTCACCAGACTCTCCTTTTTCCCCCCAGACGCTCCGGTGTGCGCGGCGGGCGAGGCGGGGCGGGTGCTGGCGGCGGGGTTGGGGCAGCAGATCAACGTGACCTGCCAGGTGGAGGCGGCGCCGTCCGCGGTGAGGTACTCGTGGGTGTTCAACAACTCGCTCACCTCACACCGGCTGCCCGGCGACCAGGTCTTCATCACGCCAGGTGAGTGTGTGTGTGTGTGTGTGTGTGTGTGTGTGTGTCTGATGAACTGATGACTAAGAGGTAATGTGATGACCTAAATGATAAAACAAAAATCATTTTGATGCAGGTTATCCTTTTATCACCCCAAAACAATATCGTTATGAAGCTTAAACTCTACGCAGTTACCCGGTATATTCTCCCATGTTTTATGCAGTGTCTTGTTTGTATAGGCGTATCGACCAGTGAGCTCCGGAAGAGGCTTAGGAAACCTGGTGAAATAATCAATGTTATTTGCCGACGATGATGGAGAGGCCTTGGATGAGGTGGATGGTGAGGAGTATCACGAGGAAGAGGGAGGTTATGTAAGACCCTCGCTGTGAAGAAAGTGGGTATAGGTAATGGGTGCGAAAAATCATATCTAATGTGTTCATTGCAGAAGGAGAGTATTGATTATTGAATATATTAAGAGATACCCGTCACGCGAGTCATGATTGGAATCACATCTGCAAGGTTAATAAATTGAACATTTATGCATTTCTCCCTCCTCGTAATACAAAAAAAAAAATGGTAAAGTGAATTATTAGAAACACACACACAAAAAAAGCGGATTTGTCTGTATTTCCCTGCCAGCTGCATGGAGTCTAAATAAGGCGTGCCCGCATCAAATATTTTTCATCTTTTCTCGTAAGGTTGAGTTATGCCTTATATTTCGTCTCTGTAATGGAGTCTACGTCATGCGCGATACATATATTTGAGAATGAATGGAGGGAAAACGTTACTTCCGTACTGCTACTGCTGCCACCACCACGGTACCACCACCACCACGGGGGAGAGAGAGAGAGAGAGAGAGAGAGAGAGAGAGAGAGAGAGAGAGAGAGAGAGAGAGCACTCACACGCGTGTATCGTGTATCTGGTAGAACCGTCACTGCTTCCACGCTTACAACTCTACTGCTGCTAACACAACAGATTCCACGCCTATTGCTACTAATGCCACTAGCAGTGACACCAGTACTGATGAAGTTGAACCTACATCTCCTGATGCTGCTCCGTCAGTTGTCACAGCCACTGATGCCACCACTGCTACCACTAAAAGTACTACCACTCCCACTGTTACCAGTAATGATGCCGCTTCCGCCTTCGATGCTAACACTGCTGCTGACACATATATAGAAGTAGAGAGAGATGAAGATTTCCAGGAACAACGAAGTCAAGTACGGAAAGCCAAATGGAAGGCCAGGAGGTCCGACGCCTCATCATATGTGTCCACCTCTGCCCCCTCTACTCCCTGCACCCAGAACAATACCACTGTCACTTCCTCTGTTGCTGTTGCGTCCACCAGCCTCTCAATGACTGCGTCTGCAGCAGCAAAACCTCTGACGCCAGCTGATGACAATCGTTCCCGCTCTACCCATCCGGGAAACGAACTTGCCCCAGTTCCCCGCCGTACACCTTCCCTCCGCTCAGTCTCCCCCTCCTTGGGCCCCTCCACTTTGTAAGTTCATCCTGCCACGCAGCCGTCGCCCAAGGGCATCACTCGCTATCCTTCTCCACCAAGAAAGCCTTGAGCAGACTGCTAGCCTCTCCACCTCTCATTCCTTACACTATTACACTGATGGTTCAGTAGATGAGAAGAGTGCTGCTGGAGCTGCGTCTGTGTGCGGCAACAAAACGCATGCATTCAGGCTCAGCCGGGCACGTCCTTCTTCCAGGCTGAGCTCATATCAATTCACCAAGCCAGTGAACCCTACACTATGGACCGGAAACTTGCTCCAGCCCTGTCATTAAGCCGCGAATTTTGGAAAATCAACTGCTTTGGTGCGAATCGCCATAATTCCCTTATTTCTGGGGTTACATAAATGTTTTTGGTATCAATCGACGGCAAAATAAAAGGGCTATATTTATTTTAATAAGCGACCGGGCTCAAAAACGACTCGAAAGGGTAAAAAATCGAATAAATTCGCAAAAAATTACTGAAAAAAAACTATTTTTGAGTTCCCAACCTTGAAACCCACTCATTTTTTTTTTTAGAATTTCAAAAAACGTATTTAACAAATGATTTAGCCCTACCAATGTGCTTTCCAATATAATGCATAACATTTCCCCACTCCCAGTAGTTTCGTCACTAGAGCTCGAAACGTAAACCCAGTCACGCAGCATCTCCGCAAGTACCCTCAAGACCAAAATGCATCAGATACAAAAAAAGTTGCTGCAGTCGTCACCTCGTCGAGGACTGAGTCACTTCTCGCCCTCTGCAAAAATTATCCTCCACCGCGCTGAGTTCTCATGTATTACTGCTTCACTGACGGACTCATAGGTTAGCCCGTGTCTCTTTACCTCAAAAGAGGCAATATTAACAACAACAACAACCACCACCACCACCACCTCCTCCGAACACCACCAGCCTCCCTGTAACCACCACTACCGCCACCACAATCAGTACTCACACTAACACCACCACCACCGCTACCACCTCCCCTATCTCCAGTACCACCATCACACTCACAGCCACCACCACCACCACCACTACCACAGCCACCACCACCGCTACCACCACAACCGCCACCACCACCATCACCACCCGACACTACCACCATTCTCACCACGACAGCCACAACCATAGCCACCACTACCACTACCACCACAACCATTACTATCGCCACCATCACTACCACCACAACCATCACCACCACCACCACCACCACCACATCCTCCATCACTACCACTATCACCACTACTGCCACCATGACTACTACCACCAACGCCATTACCAACACTACCTCCGCCACTGACACCACCACCACCACAACCACTACCATTACCACCTTTACCAGTTCCACCACCACCAATGCCGCCACCACCACCACCACAACCTCCACCGCCACCATCTCCACCGCCACTACCACCACCACTACCATCGCACCACCACCACCACTACCACCACTTCCACCACCACCACCACGACTACCATTTCCATCACCACTATTACCCCCACCCCGCCACCATCTCCACTCCCACCCCCACAACCACCACCACCACCAACAACAACAACAACCACAACGACAACAACACCATGAACAACAACATCGCCACCATCAACACCAAGACTAACGCAAACACCACCAACAACAACAACAAGAACCCCGCCACCGCCACAGCCCTCACCGCCACCACCACCACCATCACTACCACCAGTAAACAAACAGGCCAACAGTATACAAACAGACCACCAGTAAACGCCTCGTACATATTAAACGAGTTAATATGCATTAATTTCGCAACCAAATATTGCTAATAAACATGAAGACAAGAAATTATATACTTTATATATATTTAGGCAAAGAATTTAGTGGTGTAAACAAAAGTTTGCCTCAAGGTGTTTGTAGTGTGGTGGCGATGGTGGTGATGGCGATGGTGGTGGTGGTGGGGAGGGGCGGGGATGGTGGTGGGAGGTAACCTCTCTCCCTTTGCATATTTGATGTGACTGTAACTTCAGAAGGCCCTATCGTAATTCATTGAAATAGTTTCCTCACACACACACACACACACACACACACACACACACACACACACACACTGCTACTATGCATGTCGATAGAAAAACTAGAATATTTATATCGTTTCGTTGATCCTCACGACGATTGTACCATGCACGGCAGAGCAATGAGAGAACACAATGCGGAACACCACTTTGCTGGCACTCGCCGTTCACTTAGTGTGTTGAGGAGGAGGAGAAGGAGGAGGAGGTAGTGGTGATTGTGATTGAGAAGAAAGGATGAGATACATGAAGAAGAAGAAGAAAATATGAGGAAATAAATAATGATTAAAAGTAGGAGGAAGATGGTAGGAGAAAAAGTATCAAAAGGAGGAGAAGAAAGAGAAGGAAACGAGAGGATGAAATAAAAAAAGATGGAGGAGAATTAGACGGTGATGATTAGGTAGAAGAAAATAATAATGATAATGATAATGATGCTTAAGAAGAAAAATAGTAGAACAAGAAGAAAGAATAAGAGTGGAAGGAGGGAAGAAAGAGCAAGGACAGGAGAGGAGGAAGAGAGAGAGGACACCAGCAATACCACGCAACTCTCCTCTTTTCTATTTTACGCTTCTTTCAGGTTTACTCCATCCACTTGTTCTCATTCTAGATTAATGTTTCACTTCGTCGCCTATATTTTCTCGTTTGACGCTTTATTTTCTTTCCTTCCTTGTTTCAATTCATGCTACGATGAATTTTCTTTTACTCCTTCATGCTCGTGCTCTCTAGAAATGTTTGCGTACTAAATCTGCCCTTTACCATCATTTTTCTCCTTCCACATCTTTTCCCACTAAACGCTCAGTTCCCCTCCCGAGGCACGTTCTGTTCCCGCCACACGCGTTTTGTTCAGGCTAACTCTTCTTTGCAAGGACGCGTTTTAGTCAGGTGACTTGAAAGAAGACTAAGGGAAGTAAGCGGCGGATGTGTAAGAAACTAGAGAGAAGGAGTTAGCAAGCATGTGCATCTGGTGTGCAATGCATGGCTAAATCTATGTTGAAAGTACTTCGCTTTCACCCCAGCGCGACGCATTTTCAGCTTTTTTTTTTCTGCAGCTTCTGATTTTTTTTCCAGTAGACTGAAGCAAACGGTGATATTTAATAAAAAAAAAACTCATAATTGTGGTTTGATAAGTGTCTGGGGGTGTACTGCCGTTGTATTCACCTTCACATTCCACCATCAGACGAGGACTGCCCTGCTCACCTCGCTAGATCAAAGCAGCTCCACCAGTCTTAGGTGTGTGTAAAGTGCTAAGGCAAGCCTGATCCCTTGCGCGTGTGTCCCCCTGACAGACGGAAAGAGCCATGTGTGTACATCTTATTCATGAGTGGTGTTCAAGATCCCGGGCTTGAGCAACATAACCTCTTGTTTCACTTCCACCAGATTGAATTAGCCCTGTCCACCTCTTAATACGAGAAACACCTCCATTATTATTGAATTTATCAGATTCTGTGATTGGTATGGTCATTACTCTCTCTCTCCCCGCCAGACGGAGGCAGCGCCGCGCAGTTCGTGGCCCGCACCCACCAGGACTACGGGACGCTGCAGTGCTGGGCCCAGAACCACGTGGGCAAGATGACCCAGCCCTGCCTCTTCCACGTGGTGCCCGCAGGTGTGTGTGTGTGTGTGTGTGTGTGTGTGTGTGTGTGAGAGAGAGAGAGAGAGAGAGAGAGAGAGAGAGAGAGAGAGAGAGAACATAAGAACATAAATACATACGAGTGTATGGAGTCTGCAAGAGGCCGGTTGGCCTATACAAGGCAGCTCCGTAATCCTAACCGCACCTTACCTCACTATCCATGAATTTATCCAACTTCTTCTTGAATGTATCTATGGTATTGGCACCCACAACATGACCGCCAAGCCTGTTCCATTCATCCACCACTCTATTGGTGAACCAATTCTTGCCTATGTCTTTGCTGAATCTGAATTTGCCTAACTTACTACACATTTCAGCGGCGGACAAACGCTGTTTTTCGTAAATATCTCCTAAACGAATCGTTGGATCAGTATGATGTTTCAGCACACCACAATTAACATCCGGACCTAATTTATGGCTAACATACCACATTACTATATGTGTTATGTGAGGAGTTTACTCGTGAAAAATATCACAAACCTGACGAGTCATGTTGACGCATTCGAGGGAAAGTGTGCCCCACCCCAACACCCTCCCAAACTATTCCTAACCACAACTACTACTTCCCCTTCTCGCTCTCATCTCCTAAACGAATCATTGGATCAGTATGATATTTCAGCACACTACCTTTAACACCCGGACCTAATTTATGGCTGATATACCATATTGCAATATGTGTTATGGTAGAAGTTTACTAGGGGTAAAGCGACAACATTGTTGCTAATGGGTGCGCCTCGGCAGTCAATGAGTTATACCCTGCCTCTGCTTAAGCCATACCCTCGAGCTGGGGAAGGGGGATGGTGTGAGTAGAGGGGTGAAGAGGGAAACGAGGAGGGGGATACTGCGATATTGGGGTAGGGAAGGAGTGGTCTGGGGGTTGTTCGGGGCGCTGGTTGAGGGGTTAGACGAGTACCCCACACTCGTCCGATTCTGTATTACACCTTAGATATGATGACTGAATTAGGCTTAATATCAGTCAGTAAACTCCTAACATAACACATATTGCAATATGGTATATCAGCTATAAATTAGGTCCGGGTGTTAAAGGTAGTGTGCTAAAATACCATACTGATCCAATGATTCGTTTAGGAGATATTTGCGAAAAACAGCGTTTGTCCGCTGCTGAAATGTATAGTAAACCATTGCTACTTGTCCTACCTGGCTCTTTTACTAACAAAACTCAATTGACATCCCCTTTAATAAAGCCGTTCATCCATTTATAAACTTCGATAAGATATCCCCGCAACCTTCGCCTTTGTAGAGAGTGTAGATTTAAATGCTTAAGTCAGTCCTCATAAGCACACCGAGACCTACTTAGAGGAGTGTCATTTAAGGAGTAATTATGTGAGGGGTTATGCCTACCTACACAGGGTATTACACTTCCCGACATTGAATTCCATCTGCCACTTCCCCGCCCAATCATATAGTCTGTCAAGCTCATCCTAGTGAACGCAAGCGTCCTGGTGTGATTGGAAAACTCTACCGATCTTGGTATCATCTGCAAACTTACTGATATCACTAATAATTCATGTGTCCAAGTCATTGATGTAAATGATAAAAAGCAGCGGACCCAGCACCGACCCCTGTGGGAC
>NC_066515.1:3802188-3847188 GCF_024679095.1 Eriocheir sinensis
AGAGAGAGAGAGAGAGAGAGAGAGAGAGAGAGAGAGAGAGAGATACAATGATTTTCAAGGTTAGTGATCATAACATTCAGTGAGGTAATATACAGAATAAAGTGAGCAAAGTCCTTAACTGTGGCACCACACTAAGAGTCTGGTTAATAATATAACGGAGCAGTACAAGGAGAGAGCAAAGATAAAATTACCGCCAAAGGAAGACAAGTTTAGGAGTGAGAAAAAGAAAAGTTCTGGGACGGAATAAACATGAAGTTGAAAATAAAATTTCAAGAAAACTTACAGAGAAAAAAAATTAAGATCAGGGACCACGAACAACACTGAAAAAATGGCTACAGGAAAACGTATTAAAACCTGTGGCGGCGAGAAACAAATCAAGAAATACGCATGAAGGGAATTAAAAAAAAAGTTCAAAAACCGACAAATTGGCTTCACGTGTGAGATAAATAAAAACTAAAAATAACGAAAAGATGAAACCGCATACGCTTCAAAGAAAAAGATAATGGAAAGGAAAAAACATCGCCACAAAAAAGAGAAATTAAGCAGAAAGTTAGACCGGAGTAATGAAAAGCCCTGAATCGGAGGGAGGGTGAGGCAGGAGACTGTCGGAATGAGTGGTATTGCCGAGGCTGGGCGGACGGAACCTTTAAGTGGAATCAGTAACTCCGGTGAAGATTACTGACAGGACCATTACATATTGCTGGGGAGGGGAGCGGGAAGGAAAGGGAAGGGGATGGGTGGGAAGGGGTAGATTAGGAAAGGAATAGCAAACGGGCTTATATATTTTCGCTCCCAATCCGTCACTCACAGTGAATGCTTGAATTTTAAGCGAGAGAGAGAGAGAGAGAGAGAGAGAGAGAGAGAGAGAGAGAGAGAGAGAGAGAGAGAGAGAGAGAGAGAGAGAGAGAGAGAGAGAGAGAGAGAGAGAGAGAGATGGCACAAGATGGCACTAATATACCACCAAAACATCTTTCTCATTGACAGTTGCTTTCAAGATATGGCCCCGTCAGAGAGAGAGAGAGAGAGAGAGAGAGAGAGAGAGAGAGAGAGAGAGAGAGAGAGAGAGAGAGAGAGAGAGAGAGAGAGAGAGAGAGAGAGAGATATAGAGAGAGAGAGAGAGAGAGAGAGAGAGAGAGAGAGAGAGAGAGAGAGAGAGAGAGAGAGAGAGAGAGAGAGAGAGAGAGAGAGAGAGAGAGAGAGAGAGAGAGAGAGGAACGAATTGTTTTTGGATAAAAGGTACGATAGATTTTTTGTAAGAATGAATGAATGTCGAATTAAAAAGGTCCCGATTCCCTTTGGATTGCCTCCCAGGTGCGCTTTCGGCTCCATCTAATAAAGGAGAGACCTTGATCCCCTTCCCTGCGCCGCCCCGCCCTGCCCCTGCCCACCTGTCGCCCTGGTAATTAGGATAGAAGCACATGTGTTGGGGGCAGATAGGGGGTGAGTGTCATAGGGTACGAGAGAGAGAGAGAGAGAGAGAGAGAGAGAGAGAGAGAGAGAGAGAGAGAGAGAGAGAGAGAGAGAGAGAGAGAGAGAGAGAGAGAGGCTGTTAGGCATGCTTCCCTCCATGTCCTTTGCCTCTGCTGATTAAAGTTTCTCGTGCCTTGACAACGAAGTCAATTAATCTCACTCTGTCGTGGGGTTTACTCGCCCTCAGAAGCGACACGAAAGGAGACTGTTTTAATTTGTCACGCGACTAATATACTCAACACACACACACACACACACACACACACACTAACACACACACAACACCCCCTTCTCTCTCTCTCTCTCTCTCTCTCTCTCTCTCTCTCTCTCTCTCTCTCTCTCTCTCTCTCGTCCAAATACTGAACTCTTCTAATACCCGCACTGCACGAACAAGGAACACATATGAAGTTCTCCTTTCCCGTTTTGTTAATATTCATCAGATTTTCCCTTCCTCTATCCTTTATTTCATTCAATACTCCCTCCTTCTCCTCCTCTTCTCCCTTTACCCACTCCTCGTCCTTGCACACCTATACTCATTCTCTCCTCTTTATCGCCCTTCTCTTCTAATCTACGCCGTCGTTTTTGTCGTCTCGCTCACGCTCATCCTCGTCTTGCTGCTCTATTCCACCCTCCTCCTCTTGCTCCTCCTCTCCGTACTCCTCTTCCTCTTGCTCTTTGTCCTCTGGCCCGGACCAGTGACACCTACGACCCGTCTCAATGGCAGGATCCTCTTTTCTTGCTTCGCTTAATGGGCTGGAAAGTTAGTGAATTCCCTCAACTTTCCCGCCGTAATGAGCAGTGCATGAGGGTCACTGTCAGTGTTATGAGAAAAGTTCTACGATTTCTTTTTGGTAACTTTAATTACGAGTTATCTTACCAGCTGTGAACCCCTATACCCATCTGCCCTCCCATGTATGCCCTTGTCACCCACTTGGTGCCTGTTACTCCCTTCCACCACACACCGCCTCGTCCTTTCCATTCACTGCTGCCCTTCTGAACATTTCGTCTTGCTCCTTTGCGTCCTCGTCTCATTGCATCTCACCTCACACCTTCCCGTGTACATGCAACAGCCAATTTTCCCTTTCTGTTTTTTTTTTCCCCTTTCCGACACACACACACACACACACACACACACACACACAAACACACATACACACATACACACATTATGATAGCCCAGTCGGTTGAGGCTCTGCGCTGCCAGGCTTCGAGGCCTAACAGACGAAGGTTCGAGCATCGATCGGGCCGGGATTTTTCCGCTGACAAGGAGTTGTTTACTGTCCACTCTTGAGCAAGGGGGATGGGGTGTGTGGTGTGTGAAGTCCCAGCTGTCCTCAGAGATCGACTATAATGAGCTTGCTCTTGTCGGGAGGGTACTTGCTGGAGATTTCGAGTCCATCTCGTGATCAGGCCGTGGGTGAAATACACACACACACACAAACACACACACACACACACACATTCTCTCTCTCTCTCTCTCTCTCTCTCTCTCTCTCTCTCTCTCTCCATATATATATATATATATATATATATATATATATATATATATATATATATATATATATATATATATATATATATATATATATATATATATATATATATATATATATATATATATATATATATATATATATATATATATATATATATATATATATATATATATATATTAGGGTAGGCGGTGGCCGAACTGGTAGCGTACTGGGCCCACATTCACCGCGTGATGGACGACGCGGGTTCGAATCCCCACGCTACCACTCGAATTTTTCAGTCACCGCCGAGTGGCTTAAAACTACCCACATGCTGTCCTGAAGACCACCCATCAACCCGGACTCTAGAGGAAGCCGTCCAAGCGAATCAAGAACGAATTCCGGGGGGCAGCATGAACCAATGCAAGATGGCTCCACTATAAACACTCGCCTGCGCCAGAACGGGCTGGGCCGACCATCAGGCCCCACCTGGAAGAAGCCTTGGGCCGACCATCAGGCCCCACCAGGAAGATGCCTACCGGCGCAACAGGCAACGACGTAAAAAAAATATATATATATATATATATATATATATATATATATATATATATATATATATATATATATATATATATATATATATATATATATATATATATATATATATATATATATATATATTTTTTTTTTTTACAGCAGAGGAGTCAGTTCAAGGGCATAAAAAAAGGTAAGAGATGTTAAAAAGAGCCCGATACTCACTGCTCGTAAAAAGAGTTAGAGTATAGAGGAGTGGCCGAAAGAGAGGTCAATTTCGGGAGGAGAGGTGTCCTGATACCCTCCTCTTGAAAGAGTTCAAGTCGTAGGAAGGAGGAAATACAGATGAAGGAAGATTGTTCCAGAGTTTACCAGCGTGAGGGATGAAAGAGTGAAGATGCTGGTTAACTCTTGCGTAAGGGATTTGGACAGTAAAGGGATGAGCTTGAGTAGAAAGTCGTGTGTGGCAAGGCCGCGGGAGGGGGGAGGCATGCAGTTAGCAAGTTCGGAAGAGCAGTCAGCATGAAGGTATCGATTGAAGAAAAAATAGAGGCAACATGGCGGCGAAATTTAAGAGTTAGAAAACTATTAGTAAGAGGAGGCGAGCTGATGAGACGAAGAGCCTTAGACTCCACTCTGTCCAAGAGAGCTGTGTGAGTGGAGCCCCCCCCACACGTGAGATGCATTCTCCATACGAGGGCGGACAAGGCCCCTGTAAATGGATAGCAACTGTGCGGAGGAGAAGAACTGGCGGAGACCGTAGAAGGGTAGTTTGGAAAGCAAAGATTTGTGCCAGACCCTATCAAAGGCTTTTGATATGTCCAGCGCAGTAGCAAAGGTTTCACCGAAACGGCTCAGAGAGGATGATCAAGAGTCAGTTAGGAAGGCAAGGAGATTACCAGTAGAACGCCCCTTGCGGAACCCATACTGGCGATCAGATAGAAGGTCAGAGGTGGAAAGGTGCTTTTGAATCTTCCGGTTAAGGATAGATTCAAAAGCTTTAGATAGACAAAAAAGCAAAGCTATAGCACGGTAGTTTGAGGGATTGGAACGGTCACCCTTCTTAGGCACAGGCTGTATGAAAGCATACTTCCAGCAGGAAGGAAAGGTAGATGTTGACAGGCAGAGGCGAAAAAGTTTGACCAGGCAGGGTGAAACTCTTTCACCTCTGCCTGTCAACATCTACATATATATATATATATATATATATATATATATATATATATATATATATATATATATATATATATATATATATATATATATATATATATATATATATATATATATATATATATATATATATATATATATATATATATATATATATATATATATATATATATATATATATATATATATATTATTTTTGTACGTCGCGGCCGCTAGCGCCGGTAGGCTTTTTCCCGGGGGGGCCTGATGGTCGGCCCAAGGCTTCTTCCTGGTGGGTCCTGATGGTCGGCCCTGCCCGTTCTGGCGCAGGCGAGTGTTTATAGTATATATATATATATATATATATATATATATATATATATATATATATATATATATATATATATATATATATATATATATATATATATATATCCCTCTCTCATCCGCAACCTCTCCCCCTCTTGTATAAATATATATATATATATATATATATATATATATATATATATATATATATATATATATATATATATATATATATATATCTATATATATATATCCCTCTCTCATCCGCAGCCTCTCCCCCCTCTTGTCAAGTTCTTCTGCATGCCACTTATTGCCTTTAATATTCCCACAGGGAACGAGCAGGGCAGTGAAGGCGGCGGCGGCGGCCCTGGCGGCGGGGTGTTGCTGGTGAGCCTGGTGGTGGCTGCCGCTGTGGTGACGGTGGCAGCGGCGGCGGGCCTGGCTGGGCGCTGTCTCTGGGCACGGTGGCACGACAGAGATCTGATTACCGGTGGAAACAGGTGAGATGATGTTGGCGATGATGGTGGTTAAGGCTTGTGGTGAGGGTGGTGAGGGACGCGGGAATAGATAGTGTGGTGGTGATGGGGGAACAGGATGTGACAGTTGAAGAGGAAAAGGGGGGACTTTTTTAGGGGCTAGTGTATATTGGATAAGTTTGACATTAGCCACAGACCAAAGATCAAACAATAAAAAGCCTGTTAGTGCAAAGGGAGAAATTATTAAGACACCAATAAGAGATGATGAAGTTTAGTGATAGGTGGAAGTGTTCGTAATAATGATGATGTCGGTGATGGTGCTAATCTTATGGTTGACGGCTGAGGAGGAAGAAGGAAGCAAGAAAGAAAGAAAAGTATATGAAGAAAAAAAATAGGAGCAAGAATGAAAGGAGGTGGTGTTGGTATTAAGAGGCTCTCCTTCACTAAATTTCCCTATTTTTTTTCTCTCAGTCTTTAATCTCTCTCTCTCTCTCTCTCTCTCTCTCTCTCTCTCTCTCTCTCTCTCCCCTTTGTGTCTAAACAAAATAATGTTATTTGTATTATTTCGTCCCATACTAATTCGAGTTTTTATAATTGTATAACGAGGTAGAAGGTCTTGATAATGAAGAAGATAAAGATGAGGAGGAGGAGGTGGAGGAGGAGTAGGAGGACTTGATGGTGGTGGTGGCGGTGGTGGCTGCACTACATGGGCGAAAGGATAAAGAAGACAAGGAGGAGGAGACAAAATCTTGGTGACGACGGTGATCATTGGGAAAAGAAGAAAAGCGTGGGATTGATGACCACGACGATTATTTTTCATTCCCTTGCTCACAAACGACGAAAGAGAGGATGAAGAAGAAAGAGGGCGAGAAGGAGGAGAAGAAAGGGATATTTTTACTTCATTATGAGGGATGGCTGTGAGGGAAAATAAAATAAAAGGTTTGTGATGAACGAGTGGATGCAACACACACACACACACACACACACACACACACACACACACACACACACACACACACACACACACACACACACACTCAGGGTATACGAAGCGTCACATACCAGAACACATACCTTCACACACGCATCTCCAGAAAAAAAGAAAAAAAACTCGAAGTGGACCAAACTTCCTGACAAACCTTAAATTCGCTTAAAAAAATTGACCTCTTTTCTTCTTGTTTAATACCCGTGTGTCCATGAAAATATTTTGGGTAGTTTTTACCTATGTTTCCTGATATACTGAATTTTTAAATATGTACTTTCTTCCCGTTATTTATTCATCTGTCCATAAGAACATACTGGGTACTTTCTTTTCGGTGATGTTATCTAAGTCCTTTGTACCCTTCTATTTGCATCATCTGTTCTTCATTATGGAGCTTCGTGTTACTGATTTCTTTATACATATTCTTTGTTCAGTCACTGATCTGTTTCGCTTACTATTATTAATAAGCACCTTCTATAGCTCACGGCGCCGTAAGCCTGGCCGCCTGTCTCGCCTTTCATCCCTTTCCCTTACTAATAATATGCACCGCCTTACTCACGGCGCCGTAAGCCTGACCGCCTGTCTCGCCTTTCATCTGTTTTTAAGAATAATCGGCATTCCAATCACAATGTTTTGCCTGATCCTTTTACTCCTGCCCGGGTCGCGAGGTTTGCTCTTAGTCAAAACGATCTTGTTTTTAATCCTATGGATTTTTGTACGACACAATTCTCACGATGTTTTCTTCCGTCGTTGACAAGTTTATGGAATCAGTTACCCAATGAGATTGTCATTTCTGCAGACATTTCTACATTTAAGTCTCGTGTGCATGTCTTTTTGAAACAGTAATTTTAGTTTTTGCTCCTTTTGGCTTTGACTGGACAGTTTCTTAACTATTCGTTGCCTTTGCTTTTCTCCAGTACCTTTTGGTATTTTGTGTGGTTCAACTTTTTGTATCTGCACTCTGAAGGGAGGCTTTGGAAGCTTATCATAATAATAATAATAATAATAATAATAATAATAATAATAATAATAATAATAATAATAATGATAGTATTATGCACCGCCTTACTCACGGCGCTGTAAGCCTGACCGCCTGTCACGCCTTTCCCCAGGAACACAAGAGGCTACTCGGCGCCGCCTGAGAGGCACAGTGAACGGCTCTCAGGTGAGGACGCAACAGGTGAGCCATTTAGCCATCCTGAGAGAGAGAGAGAGAGAGAGAGAGAGAGAGAGAGAGAGAGAGAGAGAGAGAGAGAGAGAGAGAGAGAGAGAGATTTTTGCACCTTTTTGTATGTGTTTGTGTGTTCTTTTCATTTAATAAAACCTTTTAACATGTATGTCATTCCTAGTTTGCTAAAACTAAGGATTATTACGTTGACTGATCGGTTGACTGATTCCTTGTTTTATATCATGTGTATAAAAGTCGCATAATCCCACTTAGAATGCCCGATTGGATGCATGCTATCCAACCAGAAATGAACGTCCTTTTTTACATATAAACTTAATAGGACATCAAAGTAACCTTCTCTTTGATGCATCCTCGTTCATCCATTTCGCTACCACCCCCATCACCACCACCATCACCATCACCACCACCATCACCATCACCACCACCACCACCTCCACTATCACCACCACCACTACCATCGCCACCATCACCACGCCCATCACCACCACCATCACCACCACCACCACCTCCACCATCACCACCACCACTACCATCGCCACCATCACCACGCCCATCACCGCCACCATCATCACCAGCATCACCATCATCATCATCATCATCATCTTAGATGTTCTCATCACTGCGCATCACTCGCTGTTTTTCTCTTCACTTGCTCTTCTTTTTCTTCTACCGTGAGACCAAAGACCAAAGCCGCGATAATCCGAGGAAGCATGAGCGTCGTGCAAAAGCGTCATAAAAGGAAGAGCAAACTTGAGGGAAAGCGAGAAATGAAAAGATATAAAATGTGAAAGATGAAGGGGACGCGTATGATGGAAGGAGAGCAAGGACAAGTAAGAGGAAACGAAGATGTGGAGAGAGAGAGAGAGAGAGAGAGAGAGAGAGAGAGAGAGAGAGAGAGAGAGAGAGACCTTTGACCCTGCCTGACCATTCGTATCACTTATGTTCATTCATCCCCCCCCCACCCCCACACACACACACGTACGCGCTTGTGCACGCTAAAATCAATACAAAATTAAAGTTAAAAAGAAACAAAACAAAACCGATGTGCATGCATTTTTTTTCTTTTTTTTTTGTCGTTCTCCTTTCCCTTTTTATGAGTTTGAATAATAAGTTTACTATTTGTCAATTGTATACACACATGTGGTTCCATTTTTTACCGATCAAAAATTCATGGAGCGTTAACAGGAAGCAGCGACGCGTATGCATGACTGTGTATGTATATATATATATATATATATATATATATATATATATATATATATATATATATATATATATATATATATATATATATATATATATATATGTGTGTGTGTGTGTGTGTGTGTGTGTCTGAATATAAACGGAACATGAGTGTGTCCAGGTGTTATCTTCCTGTCTTACCGTGTTTCTCTTTCTTATTCTACATCTTTATTTCCCGCACAAACGTCTCATCATTATGTCTTCTCTATTCTTTTGCTAAGTTTCATTCCGACATGGATTCAATATTCATATATTTACCTGTTATTTATATTCATTCTCCTGCTTTTCTTTTCGTATTTACGACGCTCTCCCTCTCTCTCTCTCTCTCTCTCTCTCTCTCTCTGCTAGGCACAGGTGAGCTGCGGTTACCCAGGCAGGTGGCAGAGTCGTGTTTTGATCAATGCCTGGAACACGTCACCTGCCGGAGAGAGGAATGATGGATCGATGTTTTACACGTGACGGGATACGCGCCGAGACGTCGCCGGTAGCCTAGCATGGCCTCTTGACTTCAATAATTATTCCTCTTCCTGCCACACCCTTAATACCAGACATCTTGCGTTCCTTTTTTCAATACTTTCTTACTTTTTCCGTTCTTCACCTTCCACTTGCCCTTACTTCCACTTCCTGTCTCAACTCACAGCCTTATTTTTTTGTTTTTTTTGTTTTTTGTTAACAGCATCCCACTACTCATCTCCGTTATTCCTCCTTATTTCTTCTCTTTCCTTTTACAACACAGCACTACCTTTCCTTATTAATCTTTTTTTTTTTTTTTTTACTCCATGGTTGTTGTCTTCGTTTTCGTCCGTCTGGTCTCACCTTTTCTGTTTTCTTCTCTGCGTCCTTGTTTGTTTTTCCTTCCATTACGCGTATACTTTCAGTGTCTTTTCTTCTTCTCCTGTTTCTTGTTTCCCTTATTTACTGTTCTATTATTCCCCCTTTCGCTCCTCCTTAGGAACGTTTCCTCTCTTCTTTCTTCCTGCTTACCATTTCTAAGTCTTAACATGTGTAGCCTTTGCTTCTAATTTTTTGGTCTTTTTGCAGTTCAAAAATCTACCCTTAGTTGGTCCTCTAACGGCTTCATATTTCATACTCTTTTCTAATCCGTCTTTATTCTCCTACTCATTTACTAAGCCTTTTTCCTCCTCTACCCATCTTCTTTCACTTCAAACAGTCCAGCTGCGCCGTTTCCTCCATCATTATTCGGTTCTTTCACTTTTCAAATCCGTCATTCTCTTCTTACACCCTTTCTAAACCTCCTTCTCTTCTTTCCTAATATTTCTCTTCCAATTCGTCATCCTTCAGTCCAAACACTCCACATGTACCAACTCTTCCATCATCCTTGCGTTTGTTCCCTTTTTCCAGTCCGTCTTTCTCTTCTCACTAAACCTTTCTCCCTTTCTTTACCTCCTCTCGTTCTTTATCCTCCTCCTTTTCCTACGTTGTCGTTCATTTCAAACAGTCCATATAAACCGACTCCTCCATCTCTACGATAGTTTCACTTTCCCCATCCGTCTTTCTCCTCCTACTTAACCTTTCACTCTTCCTTCACCCCGTCCCGTTCTTCGTCCTATTCCTTTTCCTCGTCGTCGTTCAGTCCAAACAGTCCTCCGTCATGTTTACGTCTCCTCTCATTTTCCAAGCTGTGGTCGCGAGGGTGTTTGTGATGGTGAACAGGGACTCGAAGGAAATTATAACAACCATTATTCGGAGAAACGACAAACTGTAACGCCGGTGTGGTGTCATGAGACATCCGGGTATCGTGAGACATCCAATCCTCAATACATACATGAATTTCGACACGGTACCGTGTTCTTGTGTCGACTGCTTGTCGGGATCTGTCCCACCCAAGTTTATTTATTCTATGATACTATCTTTATCCTAAATTTCAATCCAAAGCTGGATGTTGCGCCTGCGTGCGCAACGACATCACTTGCTCTCGTGCCCACGACCTTGACTCTTCTGAATTTTCCACCATCTCACTCTCCCTTCGCTGAAATCTCCATCTTGGGAGGTTTCATTGTTCACCAACAGCTTTGGCTTTCATCCTCTTTCACTGACCAGCCTGGTGAACAAGCCTACAACTTTGTTATCCTCAACGATCTAGAGCAGTTGGCTCAGCACCCTAATCGTATTCCCGACCGTCTTGGAGACAGGCCCAACATTCTAGACCTCTTCCTTGCCTCTAATCCTTCTGCTTACTCTGTCAAACTGTTCTCTCCTATGGGCTCCTCCGATCATAACCTTATTTCTGTATCCTGTCCTATCGCTCCTGTACACCCTCTTGACCAACCGAAGAGGCGATGCTTCTGGCATTATGCTTCAGCTCGGTGGGACGACCTGAGGATGTACTTTTCCGATTTCCCGTGGAATGATTACTGCTTCCAGGAGAGAGACCCCTCTGTGTGTGCCCAGCACATCACAGAGGTGATTGTCTCTGGAATGGAGGCATACATTCCACGTTCTTTCTCTACTCCTCATGCTAAAAAGCCTTGGTTTAATCATGCTTGTTCTCGTGCTATTAAAGATAGAGAGGCAGCTCACAAAAGGTTCCACAGCCTTCGCACTCCTTCTAACCATGAACTTTACAATTCAGCCCGGAATCGTGCCAAATTTATTCTCCGACTTACCAAAACCTCTTTCATCAATAGAAAATGTCAACATCTTGCTTCTAATTCTTCCCGTGACTTCTGGCACCTAGCCAAAAATGTCTCCACCAATCTCACTTCTTCCTCTTTCCCTCCTCTCCTTAACCTAGACGGGAGTACTGCCGTCTCATCTATCTCTAAGACTGAACTCTTCGCTCAAACTTTCTGTAAGAACTCCACCCTGGACGATTCTGGGTATATTCCTCCTACTCATCCCCCCTCTGACTCTTTCATACCTGTTATTAAAATTGTTATCAATGATGTCTTCTATGCCCTCTCTGGCCTCAACTCTCAGAAGGCTTATGGACCTGATGGAGTGCCTCCTATTGTCCTTAAAAACTGTGCTTTCGTGCTGACACCCTGCCTGGTCAAACTCTTTCGCCTCTGCCTATCAACATTTATCTTTCCTTCCTGCTGGAAGTATGCCTTCGTACAGCCTGTGCCTAAGAAGGGTGACCGTTCCAATCCCTCAAACTACCGCCCTATAGTTTTACTTTCCTGTATATCTAAAGCTTTTGAACCAATCCTTAACCGGAAGATTCAAAAGCACCTTTCCACTTCTAACCTTCTATCTGATCGCCAGTATGGGTTCCGCACGGGGCGTTCTACTGGCGATCTACTTGCTTTCTTAACTGACTCTTGGTCATTCTCTCTTAGCCGTTTCGGTGAAACTTTCTCAGTTGCGCTAGGCATATCGAAAGCCTTCGATAGAGTCTGGCACAAGTCTTTGCTTTCTAAACTGCCCCCTTTCGGATTCTATCCCTCTCTCTGTTGCTTTATCTCCAGTTTCCTTTCCGGCCGTTCTATCTCTGCGGCGGTAGACGGTCACTGATCTTCCCCTAAACCTATCAACAGTGGTGTTCCATAGGGCTCTATCCTATCACCCACTCTCTTCCTGTTATTCATCAATGATCTTCTTTCCATAACAAACTGTCCTGTCCACTCGTACGCCGACGACTCCACTCTACATTATTCAACTTCTTTCAAAAGAAGGCCATCCCAACAGGAAGTACACGACTCCAGACTGGAAGCTGCAGAACGCTTAACCTCAGACCTTGCTATCATTTCCGATTGGGGCAGAAGGAACCCTGTGTCTTTCAATGCCTCAAAAACTCAATTTCTCCACCTATCAACTCGAAACAATCTTCCAAACACCTATCCCCTATTCTTTGACAACACTCAGCTGTCACCTTCTTCAACACTAAGTATCCTCGGTCTATTCTTAACTCAAAATCTCAACTGGAAACTTCATATCTCCTCTCTCGCTAAATCAGCTTCCTCGAGGTTGGGCGTTCTGTATCGTCTCCACCAGTTCTTCTCCCCCGCACAGTTGCTATCCATATACAGAGGCCTTGTCCGCCCTCGTATGGAGTATGCATCTCACGTGTGGGTGGGCTCAACTCTTAATTACAGCTATTCTGGACAGAATGGAATCTTAGGCTCTTCGTCTCATCAGCTTTCCTCCTCCTACTGATAGTCTTTTACCTCTAAAATTCCGTCGCGATGTTGCCTCTCTTTCTATCTTCTATCGCTATTTTCACACTGACTGCTCTTCTGAACTTGCTAAAGGCCGGGTCACGCGAGTGTTTATTTCGGCAATTTTATCATCGATCTCGAGAATTTTGCCATCGGCGGCATCGGCATGTCCAAAACACGGTTTGTGTTCTCGATATGGAGGAAGACGAACATGCACGTCTTGTATTCTCGACACTGAGAACGCTTCACCTTTTCCTCGTCCCCCTCTTTCCCTTCTAATCCCGTTAATCCTTTTTCTGTTCCTACTCTCTCTCTCTCTCTCTCTCTCTCTCTCTCTCTCTCTCTCTCTCTCTCTCTCTCTCTCTCTCTCTCTCTCTCTCTCTCTCTTCTTTTCAATGGACATTATACACCTTTACGGTGTTACTTTTTGTGTGAGAGAGAGAGAGAGAGAGAGAGAGAGAGAGAGAGAGAGAGAGAGAGAGAGAGAGAGAGAGAGAGAGAGAGAGATACCCCCCACCCACACACACATATATGTACACACAAACTGACAAATACACATACAACTACACACACCCCTTCAAAGAATCCCAGATCACCAAAAGTGCAGCTGGCGGCAAGACATCAAAGAAGATTTAACTGCCTTGCTAATCTCTTAATTGCCTTTACCTGCTGCCGCTCTACATATATGCCTAAACTCGCCCTCTGTTTCGGCTAGCATCGTGTGACCACACCGGAGGCAAAATCACCGGCGTGAAAAAGTACCGGCGTCAAAAATTGCCCACGTTAATACTCGTGTGACCCGGCCTTAACTGCATGCCTCCCCTCCTCCCGCGGCTCCGCTGCACACGACTTTTTACTCATGCTCATCCCTATACTGTACAAACCCCTTATGCAAGAGTTAACCAGCATCTTCACTCTTTCATCCCTCACGCTGGAAAACTCTGGAACAATCTTTCTTCCTCTGTATTTCCTCCTGCCTACGACTTGAACTCTTTCAAGAGGAAGGTATCAGGAGACCTCTCCTCTCAAAATTGACCTCTCTTTTGGCCACCTCTTTTGATTCTTTTTATAGGAGCAGCGAGTAGCGGGCTTTTTTTATTATTGTTTCCTTTTTGTGTGCCCTTGAGCTGTCTCCTTTGTTGTAAAAAAAAAATCAATCTTCTCCTTCTTCTTTTGACCTAATAAGCTTTGCATCGCTTTTTAGGTCCTCCTTGGTACTTTTTTACACTAAGATACTTCACTTAGTTACTCTATGATAGTAAATTTTGGGTTCCCCGATGCTCAGTTAAGGATGGGATGTCTCACGATACCGGATGGCAGATGACACCAAACCGGCACCGACCCGTGAGTGCCATCCATTGTGGACTTGTTGCTACGGTTAAGTGGAAGGAAGAAACGGTTGTGGGTACGATCATGGCTTCAAACACGGGAGGACAGGAGTGTTTACCCAAACCTCGTCAGATAACTGTGCTGTAAAGACCGGGAGTACTTCTGCAGTTTTCATCGACTGGAGAAAGAAGAGTTTTTTTTTAACTATTGTAAATAGTCGCCCCACTTATCAAAACAAGACACTAGAATGAGCTAAGAACAGCAACAATCATGAACCATTCACTTCTTTTTTTTAATTCTTTTTGGCGAAGTCTCCGCGTGTGTGGTCCCACAGCACGGTTTGTTCTCTGATCTTGTAAACAAAGCAGCTCTGCTAATCCACTTTACGATTATCATGGTACGTCATCCCCCACTACTCCTTAGCCACTACTGTCGCATGTTTACATATACCCGCGCGATTGCTCGTACCCATGCACAACGGTTTTCCATCCGTACGGTCAAGCAACAACTCGCTCCCGGTTAGGGGTACCGGCAACCGAAATTGCACCTAGTTTCAACGATTGCAGAAAAATGCCCAGTGTGACACCAGCTTTAGTTGTCTGGTGCAATGCCTGGTCTAGGTTGGCATTTGGTATGCACTGAGAAGTTTAATAATATGCATGCTGAGACTGCACCTGTTCAGCACCTTATATAGGTTACAGTTTTTAGTCATAAGTTGTCTAGACACACGTACGTAATAAGCTTTAGCCATCAATTGTACTCTCACACACAATCACCCTCTCTATCGGTCACGTGCCCACGGTACATCTTCACTCACCCAGAATTGTATTAATTGTTTGTGCCTCCCACCCGTTCTCTCTCTCTCTCTCTCTCTCTCTCTCTCTCTCTCTCTCTCTCTCTCTCTCTCTCTCTCTCTCTCTCTCTCTCTCTCTCTCTCTCTCTCTCTCTCTCTCTCTCTCTCTCTCTCCGTAACAGTCACATCTTTAAGTTCGCTTTTCGAATTATCTGTGCCGGCTCTCGAGAAATCACGCGGAGCAATGGAATATTAAGCTTTTTTATACATTCTTGTGTGTAATTGAGAGGAGAGCGGAGGGGAAGGAAGGAAGAGAGAAAGAAAAGGTCAGCAATGTTTAATCTCTTGACCCAAAGTAGAGAGGAGGGAGAGAGAAATAACAGGCGATGCAAATAAGAGAAGGTGGAGGTAGAGGTGTTGGTGGCGGAGGAGGAGGAGGAGGAGGAGGAGGAGGAGGAGGAGGAGGAGGAGGAGGAGGAACACATACGAACACATAGGAAGAACAGACACCAAAAGACCTATCGGTCTATGGCGAGGGTGTCTGTTTACTACCGCTACTACTAGTAATCTACGTGTGGTAGGACAGGACAGAATAGATGAAGGCTCCTCCCCACCCACCTCTCCCTCCGGCAACGTGTCGGCAAGAAATAGTTAGAAGAGAACACCATGTACCTTAAAGGAAGAAAGGGACATGGTAATTTTACAGTAAAGAGAGAAATAAGAGGAAATTACTACATTTAACTTACACTACTGGTAACCTAAGCTGTAGGGGAAAAAAGACTTCATTACATAAGAACATAAGAACACAGAAACATAGGGAGATTGGAAGAGGCCGAGTGGCCTTCACAGGGCAGCCCCAGAATCCCCCTAATACTCACGGTGGGTGAGGTGTAGTTTCAGGGGCACAGATGGAGGCTTGATCCTCGTTTTACCGGCGGTACTATGCACGCACCAGTACCCT
Organism: Eriocheir sinensis; assembly: GCF_024679095.1. Classification (NCBI taxonomy): domain Eukaryota; kingdom Metazoa; phylum Arthropoda; class Malacostraca; order Decapoda; family Varunidae; genus Eriocheir; species Eriocheir sinensis. Next base: position 3,818,219 of record NC_066515.1, read on the forward strand.
GTCACCTTACTGCACCCACGCCTCACTCCACCTGTCATGCGGACATTAACTGTTGCTTTACTCTATTGTTAACTTACGCTACTTGCAATCTAGGTTGTGGGGGAGAATAATATGGCTTTAGGTTGAGGTCTTGCTGCAATCTGTCTGAAAACATGCGAAGAAGGGTCAGTATAATCTTATATCCCTGAAGTATTTATCCAATGAAGACTTGAAGCTATTGATACTATGTGCGCTAACTACTGACGGTGAGAGTCTATTCCAGTGATCGACGAGTCTATTATTGAAAAAAACTTCTGCGCACCGATGTGTTACATCGGTTTCCCTTTAACTTCATACCGTTGCTGCGTGTTATTGTGTTGGTGTCTCTCTGAAATAGACTATCTGGGTTAATGTTGTCGAATCCATTAAGGATTTTGAACACTTCAATTAAGTCCTCTTTTATCCTTCGCTTTTTTTAGGGAAAACATATCTAAACGCTTTAAACGCTCGTCATATGGCAAGTTTTGGAGCGCTGGAATTTGTTTGGTTGTTCGTCGCTGTATCTTTTCCAGCAAAATTTGATCTTTGATATAGTTCGGTGACCAGAACTGAACGGCGTATTCTAGGTGTGGTCTTACAAATGCTAAATATAATCTCTTCATAAGTTCGGGTGAATCAAAGTTTCTTGAGATTAATCCTTACATCATATTGGCTTATTTTACTCGCAGCAGAACATTGATCACTCATTTTAAGAGTGTTACTGATCATGACACCAAGATCTTTTTCTTGTTTTACTTCGCTGAGCTCATGTCCTTGAATCTGATATTTAAAGTTAGGATTTTTTTCACCTATGTGCATTACTTTACATTTATCTACATTAAAACTCATTTGCCATTTTTCGCTCCAGTCGGCAAGTCTTATTAAGTCTGATTGAATATTCTCGCAACTTTGACTGTTCATTACCGTACCTCCTAATTTGGTGTCGTCGGCGAATTTGGCTACTTTTGATAGGATATCAGTTTCTAAGTCGTTCACGTAAATTATGAATAGTGTTGGCCCCAGGACCGAACCTTGGGGCACCCCACTGGTGACGGGTTGCCAGTCCGATGCTTCACCGTTAAGAACTACACGTTGTTCTCTGTCGGTGAGCCAGTCATGAATCCACGCACATAGATGGTCGTTAATACCGTGGGAACGCAGTTTAGAAATAAGCCTAACGTGAGGAACTTTATCAAACGCTTTCTGAAAATCTAAGTAAATTACGTCATATGGGCTTCGGGCGAGGAGGAGGAGGAGGAGGTGGAGAAGGAAACATGGAAACATGGAAACATGGACTAGCAGGCAGCAGAAAGCCTGTTGGCTCATTACTAGGCTGCCTGCGTTCAGTGATTTAATCAATCCGTTTGCCACAGAAGTGGCTTGCAGGGAAGGATTAAACTCTTGGGAACGTTCAGTTCACTCCTGTTGCAGCAAAGTGGCGATCAATGCGTTTCTTGAAGGAGTTGATGGTCTCTGCGCTAACCACTTCTGCAGGAAGGCTGTTCCAGTGGCGAACAACTCTATTCGAGAAGTAACTCCTGCCGATGTCGGTATTGCATCGCTTTGCTTGAATTGTTTTTCCGTTGTTTCTTGTTCTCAGGTTAGTTTGTAGCGTGAAGAGTTTGGAGTGATCAACGTTGCTGAGCTTGTTCAGGTACTTAAAGACTTGTATCATGTCTCCCCGCAGTCGTCTCTTTTCCAACGTGAAGAGGTTGAGTCGCTCGAGTCGTTCTTCATAGGGTTTCGTCCTCAGTGATGGTATCATCTTCGTGGCGGCTGTACTCTCTCAAGTAATTCAATGTCTTTCCTGTAATTAGGAGACCAGAATTGCACGGCGTATTCCAGGTGGGGCCTTACCAGCGAATTATACAAGGATAACATAACTCCCGGCGTCTTGTATTCGAAGTTCCTCGATATGAACCCAAGCATTGTATTGGCTTTCTTACAGGCGGACTTGCAGTGTTTTGTTTGTTTCAAGTCACTGCTGATGGTGACCCCGAGGTCTCTTTCCTCTTGCACAACATGTAGTGGTTCGCCACCCATGTGGTATATGTGGTTGCTGTTTCAGGATCCGATATGCATTACTTTACATTTGGTAGTGTTGAAGGACATCTGCCATTTTTCTGACCACCAGTGATCTGGTCCAGGTCTCTCTGGATAATTTCAGTCGTGAGGGCCTTCCCACCCACCTTTGTGTCGTCGGCAAATTTTGAAAGATTGATTTAATCCTAGTTCTAGGTCGTTGATATATATGATGAAAAGTATGGGTCCCAGCACTGACCCCTGTGGCACTCCACTTGTGACCGGGAGCCACTCGGAGGCCTGTCCGTTGAGTACAACTCGTTGTTTTCTTTCAGTGAGCCAGTCTTTGATCCACGCTGTCAGATCGTCGCCTAATCCCGCCGACTTAAGTTTCTTGAGGAGTCTTTCATGTGGCACTTTGTCAAAGTCTAGATATATAACATCACTGGGGATATGATTATCCCAGTTTTCATAGATACCTTGGAAGAAGTCCAATAAATTGGTTAAGCATGAGCGCTTGTTCCTGAAACCGTGCTGAGCATCGGAAATGATGTTGTTGTCTTCAAGGAACCTAACGAGTTTGTCTCTGATGATCTTCTCGAGGATTTTTCCGCCACTGAGGTCAAGCTGATTGGTCTGTAGTTTAGGGCCACACTTTTGTCTCCCTTTTTGTAGATCGGTGTTACGTTCGCTTGTTTCCAGTCTTTCGGGACTTTGTTTTGTTGTAGTGACAGATTGTAGATGGCGGTGAGTGGCTTGAGGATTTGCTGCTTGAGTTCCTTGAGCAGCCTGGGTGACAAGTCGTCGGGTCCGGTAGACTTGTTTGTCTCGAGTTTGTCTGGTACTTTTCACATCCCGTTCGTCGATTGTACCAATTTCTAGGGAGTGATTCCCATCGGTGGGAAGGGCTCTCAGGTACGGACTGGGTATTCTCGACCGTGAACACAGACGCGAAGTTCCTGTTTAGGATTTCGACCATTTGTCTACTGTCCTGTGTTAGTACGTCACTTTCATCTTTTAGGGGACCGATATTGCTTTTTGTCTTCTTTTTGGTTCTTATATACGTGAAGAACTTTTTCGGGTTGGACTTGGCTTCGCGTGCAATTTGCTTTTCATAGTCACGTTTACTCTGGCGAATGAGTGTTCTGCAAGCTCTGAGGCTTTGATGGTACTGTTCGCGTGCCTCGTCAGTGCTGTTTTCCTTTAGCAAGTTGTATTTTCTCTTCTTCAAATTAATCGCCCGTCGAACTTGGGTAGTCATCCACGGTGTGCTTGTGGCATTATTTGTTCGCCTTGTCTTCATGGGAACAGTCGTTCTCTACCTCCAGGAGTTTGTTCTTAAAGCCGTTCCACGCGCCGTCCACCGGAGTGAGGTTCATGGGTTCCCGTTGTCTGGGTTATCAGCTCACGAGCGAAGTTGAAATTGGCTTTTGTAGTCTGGAATCTTGGACATGTTTTCGGTGAGTTCATGGTCTGTTCTGATTTTAGGCGAATTAGGTGATGGTCGCAACCATCCAGTTTTTCGCCGACTTGACATTCACGTGTGAGATCTGAATCACTCACGAGTACTAGGTCTAATGTTATTTTCCTCGTCGGTTGGGTAACAATCTGAGTAAGAAAATTGTCCTCTAACATTTCGAGCAATCTGTTACCCTCCCGATCTCCAATCATCGTGGTCCAGTCAATGTTGGAACAGTTAAAGTCCCCGATAATGACTGACTGTTTGTTTTGTGTTATGGTGTGAATTTCCTCGTACAGCGCTTCGTCGTCCGCTGCTTGTTGCTTTGGAGGTCTGTAAACGGTTCCAATCGTTATTTTGTTGTACTTGCTAGTCTCCAGTTCAACATATACAGTGTCATATTTCTCTGAGTCTTCTTTGGTTATTTCCACGGCAGGGTATTTGTTCTTGACGTAACAGATGACACCTCCTCCTTTCTTGTGAAGTCTGTTTTTGTAGAAGCTCTCGTATCCCGGAATTGAGAATTCGGTCATTAGGTGGTCAGAGGTGGCCCACGTTTCGGTGATGGCAATCACGTCCGGACTTTCTACGTCAACATAGGCAAGTAACTCATCCCGTTTGGGTATTAAGCTCCGCGCGTTGGTGTATAGGACAGAAATGTCCTTCTTGACTTCAACGCTTCGCGGCACAGTAGTCTGGTGTCTGCTTGTGTTCACTGTTGGGGGCCTTGGTGTGTAATGAGCGGTCCCTACTGGTTGGTTGTTTACGATACTTTGGTGCCCCTCCCGCGCTCGGAGTTTTTTGAGTACAAAAGTACCTCCTCGTTCAGCAACCTACCAAGCCGTGCTGAGCCAATCGCATTGAGGTGAAGACCGTCAGGACGGAAAAGGTCGGGGATATCATCATATCATAGAGGAGGAGGAGGTGGAGGAGGAGAAACATGGAAGCATGGAATGACAGACAACAGAAAGCCTATTGGCTCATTACGAGGTTGCCTGCTGTAGAGCGGTGATCTGCCAGACAGTCGCTGGGTGCCTGCAGAGCAGTTCAAGGGATTACGGAGCGTATTTTCAGTTTACTCCTGTTGTCACGAAGTGACGGTCGATGCGATTTTCGAAGGAGTTGTTGGTTTCCGCACTTACTACTTCAGCAGGGAGGTCGTTCCAATGGCGTATGACTCGGTTAGAGAAGAAACTCCTACCAATGTCTGTGTTGCATCGCTTCGCGTGAATGGGCAGGCCGTTGTTTCTAGTTTTTGAGTTGGTCTGTAGCTCAAAGAGCTTGGAGTAGTCAACGTTACTGAAGTTCTTTAGGTACTTGAGACCTGAATCATATCCCCCCGCATGCGTCTCTTTTCCAGGATGAAGAGATTAAGTCGCCTGAGTCGTTCTTCATACGGCAGGGCTCTCAATGGTGGAATCATCTTTGTAGCGCATCGCTGGATTCTTTCTAATAATTCAATGCCTTTTCTGTAATTAGGGGACCAGAACTGTACCGCATACTCAAGGTGAGGTCTTACCATTGAGTCATATAAGGATAACATTACTTCCGGCGTCTTGCATTCGAAACGTCATGATATAAACCCGAGCATAGTGTTGGCTTTGTTATATGCTTTTTTACAGTGTTTTGCGTGTTTTAGGTCACTGCTGATGGTGACTCCAAGATCCATTTCCTCCTGCACGACCTGCAGAGGATTTCCACGCATGTTGTATATATGGTTACTGTTTCTGGAACCGGAGTGCATGACTTTGCTTTTGTCAACGTTGAACGACATTTGCCACTATTCGGACCACAGGATGATCTGGTCAAGGTCCTTTTGGATGACTTCACAGTCGGCAGTCGTGAGGGCCCTTCCGCCCACTTTAGTGTCGTCGGCAAACTTTGATAGGGAGGATTTCAATCCCGCTTCCAATTCATTCATGCATATGATAAAGAGAATGGGTCCCAGCACCGACCCCTGGGGCACCCCACTGGTGACTGGTAGCCACTCAGAAGCCTGCCCGTTGAGTAAAACTCGCTCTTTTCTGTTGGTGAGCCAATCTCTTATCCATGCAGTCAGGTTTCTTCCTATACCTGCTGACTTTATTTTTTTAAGGAGCCGCTCGTGTGGCACCTTGTCGAAGGCTTTCTGGAAGTCCAGGTATATGACATCGCTTGGGATGTGATTATCCCAGTTATCGTATATACCTTGGAAGAAGTCCAGTAGATTCGTTAAGCAAGAACGTTTATTTCGGACCCCGTGCTGCGTGCCAGAAATTATATTGTTTTCTTCTAGGAAGTTGACAATTTTGTCTCCAATAATCTTCTCGAGGATTTTGCCTTCCACTGATGTTAAACTTATGGGCCTGTAGTTTAGGTCAACGTTCTTATCTCCTTTTTTTGAAGATCGGGGTTACGTTCGCCATTTTCCAGTCATCGGGTACTTTGTTCAGTTGTAGCGACCAGTTAAATATGCGTGTGAGGGGCTGCAGTATTTGCTGTTTCAGTTCGTTCAACAACCGCGGTGACAAGTTGTCAAGTCCCGTTGACTTGTTCGTGTCGAGTTTGTCCAAGTACTTTTTCACTTCTTGAGCGGATATTGCGGCAATTTCCAGGGGCGTAATCCCCCTCGGAGGAGCGGGGGATTCGGGTATGTTTTCTTTGTCTTCGATCGTAAATACGGACGCAAAGTTACTGTTTAGGATTTTGGCCATGTGTTTATTGTCCTGGGTTAATGAACCGGTCTCGTCCGTCAATGGACCAATGTTGGTTTTAACTTTCTTTTTCATTCTGATGTACGTGAAGAACTTCTTAGGATTGGTCTTGACTTCGCGCGCTATTTGTTTCTCGTAGTTGCGTTTACTTGTCCGAATGAGTGTTCGACAAGGTCTGAGGCTATTTTGGTACTGTACACGGACTTCGGCCGTATCATCAGATTGTAATTCCGCTTTTTTGCGTTTATTGCCCTTTTGATCTCCACGCTCATCCACGGTGGATTCACGGCACCATTTACTCGCCTGGATTTCATAGGAACTGTCGTCCTTTCTACCTCCAGGAGCTTGTCTCTGAAGACGGTCCACGTGTCTTCGATTGTACTTATGTTGAGGTTGCCGGTGATATGGTCCCACGCAGCACGAGGCAGTAGTTCGCGGGCTAAGTTGAAGTTAGCCTTTCGGTAATCGCGTATCAATGTTGGATATTCAACGAGTTTGTGTTGAACACTGACGTTGAAGTGGATTATCTGATGGTCGCAACCACTCAGTTTTTCTCCTACTTCACAGTCACGAATGAGGTCAGGGTCGCTCACTAGTACCAGGTCCAGGATGTTGTTTTCTCTTGTTGGCTGAGTTATAACTTGAGTGAGGAATGAATCCTCCAACATTTCTATGAGTCTGCTACCCTCTTGGTCCCTAGTCAGCAAACTCAAGTCAACGTTGGCACAATTAAAGTCGCCGATGATTATTGCATTTTTGCCCTGTATTAGAGAGTGAATCCCATTGTATAAGGCAGAGTCGTCGGTTGCCCGTAGTTTTGGAGGTTTGTAAACAGTTGTAAGTATTAGTTTCTTGTTATTATGTGTTGTTATTTCTACGTAGACGGAATCGTATTTCTCAGCGTCCTGTTTTTCTATTTTTATAGCAGATAGCGTGCTTTTAACGTAACAAATGACGCCTCCTCCCTTTTTATTTGTTCAGTTTTTCTGAAAGCTTTCGTATCCCGGGAGTGACAGTTCAGACACTAGATGCGTGGAGTTGGCCCAGGTCTCAGTAATCGCCACGACGTCCGGTTCTTCTGCTGCAACATACGCACTGAGTTCGTCTCTTTTGGGAATTAGGCTACGCGCCTTTGTGTACAGGACACAGATATGACTGTTGTTTGGGGGGTTCTGAGTTGCTGTGTTTCGTCTACTGCGCGTGTTTCTGTTTGCATTCGATCCTGAGTGTCGCGTCGAGGTTACGGTTTGAGTAGTCAAGGGTTGCTGTGGCCCCTCCCTCGTGTGCATTTTTTTTGCCAATAACTGCCAGTTGCCTCGTTCAGCAGTCTTCCAAAACGTGCTGATCCGACCTCATTTAAGTGAAGGCCATCATCCCGGAACAAGTACGGTTGTTCGACGAAGTGATCCTAGGTGTCTATGAAGGCCACGCCTTCTTCGTCACAGAGCTTTTCCAACCTGGTGTTGTGGCTGAAGGCCTTGCTGTAGAAGCTGTGGATGGCGTTCATTCTAGGGAGGTTGCCGGACAGGATGACGTGCCTTGACTTGATTTTGTAGAGGCGAATGACTCGTCGGTATTTCAGCAGAATGTCGTCACTTCGCAATGTCTGGATATTGATCATTGGTGCCCGCGTGTATAACATACAGTGTGTCTGCTTTTCGCTTGGTCTGCAGCTACGTACATGGACGTCGCGATGTCATCCAACCTTGCCCTCGGCATGCAGAAGCGTTGCCTGGATGATGGAGGAGGATGAGGAGGATGAGGAGGAAAGAGAGCAGATTGGGCATTTAATCCTTGAACATGGGGCTGGAGAGGAAGACGGGTGAGGGGTTGAAGAAGGAGAAAGAAAGAATGGAAGAGCGGCCGAGGAAATTGAAGATGATGGAGGAAAGAATAAAAAAAGGAAGTTAAAAAGGAAAGAGCGAAGATAGTGGATGAACAGAGTTTTTATACACAGAAAGCAAAGGTTCAGTCAGCAGACCTTCACCTATCTTGTGTTACCCAATCCCTCAGGAACAACGGAATACCATTGCCATAGACTTGTTGAAACTACCTCCTACAACGGAAGGACACCAATATATGTTGTTAGCCATCGATCTTTTCAGTAGATTTTCTATACTGGTGCCACTCAAAGACAAGTCAGCAACATCTATGGTGACAGCATTGATTGACGAATTATTTTGTAAGTACAACATACCCAAATTTTGTTGTCTGACAACGGCACAGAGTTCAACGATCAAGACAGTAGGAGGAGGCCCTACAGAGTATGTTCCCTATGGAGATATTTGATCACACATCGTGTTCGAATTAACTGCAAACAGCGGAAAGAAAACGAAAGAAAGCACAGAAACACAGTTAGTATTTCTGGCATCCTGAGAAGTGATTGGCAGGCTCCCAAGGAACTGCAGGCACGACACAAGGCTCACGCTCTGCCGGGGCCACGGCTGACAAGATTCTCGCTGGTTAATGATTAGTCTTCTTGAAATGTTTCCTTTCGACTTTCTGAGGTCACGTGCTGCGCTTGATATTGTTTTAATGTAACTCGCCGCAAACAAGATTCCGGATGGTTGATCCTACACGCACGTGGAGTTTTGCGAGATTCTAAATGGTTTTGAAATTCCTCGTTTTGACTTAGATGGGCACGTGTTGTGCTTCTTGCTGTTATGAAACGTCGACAGACAAGCCTCAAGGGCAGTTTAGGGGCGGCGGCACGTGCGGCAGCCACCGGGACCTGGCAGGGGTGGATGGTTAGGCAAAGATGCTTTCCTGCGTGACAGTCAGATATCCATAAAGAATGATCCTTTATTCATGCTGGTACAAACAGGCCAAGAAATGTATATTAAATACGAGGAAGGAAGCCTTCTTGCTCAGCGTTACTACAAAGTATATTGAAAGTAGCTCTGCCCAAGGGATTACCAGTTTACATTATTAAGTGACGTGATTGTCAAGCTTGGAAAATTCTAGAGACAGTGACAGCTCCTAGAGGTTACCTGTCGGTCTCCGGGGATGTCTAGGTGTCTGGCAACATTTCCACATGATCTGTCTCATGGGAACACAACCTACTTGTCCATCTCATGGGATGTCCAGGTGTCTGGCAACATTTCCACATGATCTGTCTCATGGGAACACAGCATACTTGTCCATCTCATGGGATGTCAAGGTGTCTGGCAACATTTCCTAGGGACCTCCAGCCTCAAGTGGACACAACATGTATCGCTGAGGCTGTTTGTTGCCTGGTGACAGACGAGTCGGATCAAGGTCAGGGAAGATCAGCAGGTGTGACGTGATACAAATAACCGTTGTCACACGATTAACAATACTCCTGCACTCGGGCGAGACACATCTAGCACGCCCTTGTCAATTGTTTCCTATGCTACGAATTTTTAACTCACTTTTCAGCGTGTCAGCTCCTCTTACGTTGATAGGTCATGAAAAATGCGGAACGTTTCATCTTCATCTATAAAAAGATATTCTCCGCAAACTGTATTTATTTATTTGTTATATATATTTTTGTAATTAATAAGTGATTTTCTCTCGTAAGTATGCATGTATTTCTTTACTTACTCTTAGCTGGAAAGTGGAAGAAGTTTAAGAAGTTGAAGTTGCAAGTTTATGAAATCATTTGAAGGTCTCGTTGTACATGTTATTTACTCGTTTCTACACAACGTGTGTTAATACTAATACTTGTTGCCTGCACTAAACCGACCTTGATATGTGATTTATGTCCGCTCACCTTGCATCACAGCACACCACCGATTGGTCCTTGCTAACATTTGTCATTGTTTGTGTTTTCAGACTGCTTTATTAATTGGGATGAGGATGTTGATAATCATCCAAACAATAAAATGGTGATAATAATAATAATGATGATGATAATAATAATAATAATAATAATAATAATAATAATAATAATAATAATAATAATAATAATAATAATAATAATTTAACAATAATAAAACAATAATATAAAAAAATATAATAGTGATACTCGTATAATTATAAAGCTAAGTAAGTCCTACAAAGCTTCCCTTGACCAGGTAAGTCAGGACACCATTACAGCGTGTGTGTTGCATTGCTATGACCGCTATGTTTTCTTCTATTGTGCGTGTGTCTTTTTTCTCTGATTATGTGTTTCTATCCATGTACCTATCTACCCATCTATATTTCTGTGTTTTATCTTTTATCTCTATATCTTAATTCCGATGAATCTTTTCATGGACTGTCCATGTCTCCGTTCCACATTCCGTCTGTGTCTTCGCCGCCGCAGATGACGACGACGTCCACTTCGAGGTTCCAACGATCAGGCTTGAGGCGCACTGCGAGCCCGGAACGGTGAGTGTCTATTTGACCCTCACTCGCCTGACCTGACCTTCCAGTCAACCTCCCATGCCATGAAAGTAGCGCTGACCTTCACTCTTCCTGTCTCTCCGGCATCCCTTTGTTCACTCCCCTGTTTATTTTCTTGTTTAATCAGTCAGTTTTCTTGCATACGTCATTTCTAGAACATGTTATTGCTTATTCTTTCAACATATCCAACCGTATTAACGTTTGGGTTCAGTGGTAGCACAACTCACCTTCACAGCTTCTCTTCTGTTTGCATGTACACTAAATATGTTCAGTTGAATGCCGAAATATACCTTCACACTCTGTTTTCCTGTATCGTGTGTGACCTCCCTAGTCCACACCACACCCGCGCCTCCGTACTCCTGACTCCGCCTGCCTTGTTTTCTATTTTTCTTCGTGTGCCATGTTAACTTCTGCTGCTCTCACTTTTCCTTATTTTTCTTCTCCCTGCCCCACGTGTTTCTCATCCATACATCTGCATCCGGGGAAGAATCCTTGATGCATTCCTTTTCTGCCTCCGCGTTAACTTTTCCATGCCACGGCCATTTATTCTTCTTTTACCTCCCCATCCTTCTTATGTAGTGCTAGTCTGCTCCCCGCTCGGCCCGAGCACCTACCTTCTTAATATTGTTGATGGTATTCAGATGATATCAAACAATAGCACCGCTTACAACTTCACGGTTGTCTGAGTATTCCAGTGTAAAGTTATTAACATTCTTTTTCATAGCTTTTTATAACGAGATATCAAGAACTGGTTGCGGTCACTGTTCTTCCCCTAAACCTATCAACAGTGGTGTTCCACAGGGCTCTGTCCTATCTCCCACTCTCTTCCTGTTATTCATCAATGATCTTCTTTCCTTAACAAACTGTCCTATCCACTCATACGCTGGCGACTCCACTCTGCATTATTCAACTTCTTTCAACAGAAGACCCTCTCGACAGAAGGCTGTCAAACGCTTAACCTCAGACCTTGCTATCATTTCCGATTGGGGTAAAAGGAACCTTGTGTCCTTCAATGCCTCAAAAACCCAATTTCTCCACCTATCAACTCGACACAATCTCCCAAACACCTATCCCCTATTCTTCAACAACACTCAGCTGTCACCTTCTTCGACACTAAACATCCTCGGTCTATCCTTAACTCAAAATCTTAACTGGAAACTTCACATCTCCTCTCTCACTAAATCAGCTTCCTCGAGGTTGGGCGTTCTGTATCATCTCCGCCAGTTCTTCTCCCCCGCACAGTTGCTATCCATAAACAGGGGCCTTGTCCGCCCTCGTATGGAGTATGCAACTCGCGTGTTGGGGGGCTCCACTCACACAGCTCTCTTGGGCAGAGTGGAGTATAACTAAGGCTCTTCGTCTCATCAGCTTTCCTCCTCGTAATGGTAGCCTTCTACCTCTTAAATTCCGCTACCATGTTGCCTCTCTTTCCATCTTCTATCGATATGTTCACGCTGACTGCTCTTCTGACCTTGCTAACTGCATGCCTCCCCCGCTTCCGCGGCCTCGCCGCACACGACTTTCTACTCAAGTTCATCTCTTTACTGTCCAGATCCCATACGCACGAGTTAATCAGCATTTTCACTCTTTCATCCCTCACGCTGGTAAACTCTGGAACAATCTTCCTTCATCTATATTTCCTTCTGCCTACGACTTGAACTCTTTCAAGAGGAGGGTATCAGGACACCTTTCCTCCCGAAACTGACCTATTTTCGGCCACTCTTCTTGACTCTTTTGTGGGAGCAGTGTGAGTATGCAGCGTAATTTTTTTCATTATTGTTTCCTTTTTGTTGCCCTTGAACTGTTTCCTCTACTGTAATATATATATATATATATATATATATATATATATATATATATATATATATATATATATATATATATATATATATATATATATATATATATATATATATATATATATATATATATATATATATATATATATATATTGTCGGTACCTGCTCGTGTCCGAGCATTGGAACGTCCCGGAAGTCTCTGGTCTCACCTCGGTGGTCTTCTTTGGTGTTTGTGTTTGACATGACTTTGTAGCCCCAACCGATTTTGGAACAAACGAGGGCAGGACTCGCAGAGGAGGGTAGGTAGAGGGCGGGGCTGGTTTATTTGCGCCTTTCTTAACTCCCGGCGAGCGTCGTCTCCCCGTCTCTTCTCCCTTTCAAACTCCTCTACGCCCCTATGGGTGACCCACCTTCAGGCACCCCGGTCTTGAGCAACCTCCTTCCAGGAAGAGGGGTGGATGCCAGCTTGGGACAAGGAGAGCTTCAGCTGGTCCTTGTAGCGGCGTTTGGGTGCCCCACGGGGTCTCCTTCCGTTGGCCAATTCCCCGAAGAGTATCATCTTGGGCAGGTGGGTGGGCTCCATCCTTGCCACATGTCCCGCCCAGCGAAGTCGGTGCCGGAGGATGGTGGCCTCAATACTAGGGAGGGCTGCTCGTGTTAGGACTTCGTTGTTACTTACGCGGTCCTCCCACAGAATTCCAAGGAGCTGCCTTAGTTTTGACTGCTGGAATCTCTCAAGATATTTGATGTTGACTCGGTAGAGGGTCCATGCCTCACATGCGTACAACAAGGTGGGGAGTACCACGGCACGAAAGACAGCTATCTTGGTGGAGATGGAGAGATCGTGGTTGTGATGAAATGCATGAGAACAAAGGAAAATATAATCGTGCGGAAACAAAAAAGTCATATCATAGAAGTAAGATGCAGTTAACGGGAAGAAAAAGAAAATTCAGTAATCTTTTGTAGAAACACTGAAAGCACTCAACAATATCAACACCTCCACTCCCCCACTTGAGAAAAATAGACTAATAAATATCAATAACAAATACCGCAAAGAAATTATAATCGCGAGAAAAAAAACACTGGAAAAAAACATTATCGCCAACGCTTCCACTCGTTCATTTGCAACAAAACAAAAAATGAACGAAAACTAATAAAAGCAACAACACACGTACACCAAAGGAAATCGATCAGATCAACAGCCAACAACAACACCTGTGTACACTTACCTATTGAGGATACTTAAAACACCCAACACACACACACACACACACACACACACACACACACACACACACATAGAGACTCCCCACACATACACTCGAACAGACGTACGTGCACACACACACACACACACACACACACACACACACACACACACACACACACACACATAGAGACTCCCGACGCATACACTCATACAGACGTGCGTGCACACACACACACACACACACACACACACACACACACACACACACACACACACATAGACACTCCCGACGCATAAACTCATACAGACGTGCGTGCACACACACACACACACACACACAGACATAGACACTCCCGACGCATACACTCATACAGACGTGCGTGCACACACACACACACACACTGATTCTAACATTTTGATATCCATTCTATAGTAAGGTGACCAGAACTGAACCGTATAGTCAAGATGAGGTCTAACTAATGCTAAATATAGTTTGAGGAAGACTTCGGCGCTTCTGTTGCTTACGCTCCTTAAAATAAATCCCAGTACCCTATTTGCTCGACTTCTAACTTGAATGCATTGTGCCCTTGGACGGAGATCAGAGCTCACTAAGACCCCTAAAGCTCTCTCGCACTCAGACCTGCTTATGAAAGTGTCACTTAAGCAATAGTTATGAGAGGGGTTCTTTCTACCTACACTCAGAATACTGCACTTCCCTACATTGAACTCCATCTGCCATTTATCCGCCCAGGCATACAATCTGTTTAGTTCATCCTGGAGAATACTATCGTCCTGATCCGACTCAATTACTCTACCGATCTTGGTATCATCTGCAAACTTACTTACGTCACTACTAATTCCTGTATCTAAGTCATTGAGATAAATATTAAACAAAAGTGGACCTAATACCGAACCTTGTGGGACTCCACTCGTAACACATCCCCAGTCAGATCTTTTACCTTTAATTTGCACTCTTTGCTTCCTATTGCTAAGCCACGCCTTGACCCAGTTCAAAACTTTACCCTCTACTACGTGAGCCTGTAATTTAAGCAACAGTCGTTGGTAAGGAACTTTGTCAAACGCTTTACTAAAATCAAAATAGATTGCATCATAATTTTCATCTCTGTCTACCGCCTTAAATACTTTATTGTAGAAGGACAAGAGATTGGTGAGGCATGACCTACCTTTAGTTAACCCATGCTGCGAGTCGTGAATTAAGCTATGTTTCTCTAGATGCTCCCGAAAGTTCCTGGCTATTATGGACTCCAGCATCTTGCCTATAACCGATATTAAGCTAATTGGGCGATATTTTGAAGCAGCTGACCTGTCCCCTTTTTTGAAAATCGGCGTCACATTAACTACTTTCCATAGGCTGGGCACATAACCAGTATTTACCGACATCTTAAAGATGTCGGTTAGTGGGTCACTGAGTACATTACCTAATTCCTTTAATACCCTCGGAAATATCCCGTCAGGACCTGGCGACTTATTCTTCTTAAGCTTATCTATCTCATCCTGAACTACTTGCCTGGTAATGATTGTATCCCTCAATTTATCGCCATCCCCGCCCTCGTACACTTGAACCCTTTCCGGAATAGTCGTTCGATCCTCTTGTGTGAATACTGAAAGGAAGTACTCGTTCAGCAATGTGCTCATTTTTTTGTAATTTTCCACTAGCCCCCTGTGTTTGTTTTCAGCGGTCCAATTTTCTCCCTTGTTTTTGTTCTATACATCTGAAAGAAGCCCTTAGGATTACTTTTCGCCTCATTTGCTACTTTGATCTCATAATTCCTTTGTTGTAGTAGTAGTAGTAGTAGTAGTAGTAGTAGTAGTAGTTGTAGTAGTAGTAGTAGTAGTAGTAGTAGTAGTAGTAGTAGTAGTGATGGTGATGGTAGTAATAGTACCAGCAGATGTAGTTGTTGATAATGATGTTCTTGTGTCCTGTTGTTCTTGATGATTTGGTGTATTTGTGGGTCGTTGTACAGTTGTTGTATGAATGACGGTCGTAATATTCAAAGTGCGTTATTTTCCTTGTTATTATGATGAATAATGTTTGTGTGTGTGTGTGTGGGGAGGGGGGGGGGGGTCTGGTGTGTTATTCTTTCCAAAACCAGATTTTGTAAAATGTTACATGTTATAATACGAATAAGAAGATAAGAATAGTGTAAATATTGAAAAGGAAGAAAACAACAGGAAAAATACTAACAGTTATAATAATAATAATAATAATAATAATAATAATAATAATAGTTCTCATAAAGGGTAATAACAACAACTGCAATACCGGAACCATTAGTTTGCAACACTTCAAATCTGTTATAATCTGGCGAGGATTTTGTGGCTTTCAGTGGGTGGAGGAGGGCGGCAACACACACATTCTTGCGTATACACATGTGTAAGTGTATGTGCGTATAAGTACACACTGATTCCCCCTTGAGTTGTGTTTGTTTATGGCAGTGTTGTCGTCTGGTCTTCGAGCTCAAGTATTTTTGTAAAGCTTTGCGGTGAAAGGTTTGTTGCGTCGTCTTCTGGGAACGGGCGGCGTAAATCTTTTTGTCTCGTATCCGGAGAGGAGCTTCTGAGGCGTAATTCCTTCGCTGGTTGTGTGCGCCGCGTACTCCGGCGTGTCGGACTACGTCTCGGTTGTGTGTTTGGGAGACTGAGGAAGGAAAATGGTGGGCGTTCAGATTTTTGGCTTTCCCATTTATCACTGTCACTCACCGTCTTCCTATCTCTATTTCTTTCCAGACATTTTTTTACGTTGTTTCTGGCGATTCATCTCTCTGCCATCGTGTACGTGCCTATGTATCTGACCTTCCAAAAGGAAATTTAAATGCTTTGTAATTCAAGTCCTTAATCTACTTTTAAGGCAGTGACCATTGCCCAATTCATTAATATATTTTCTCCATCTCTCTCCTTCTGTAGCGCGTCGAGGACCACGCCCTCTAACGCCCCGCCGCCAGCAGCTCAGCGCCTCAGCCCATCACAGCTCAGCCCATATTCACCCGTTTGATCTCGAGACCCCTTAACCTTGTATCTCCACTGCCTCCATCCCTTTAACTTGCCCTTCATCCCTCCCGACGCGCAGCAACCCAGCTCAACTCAACCCTTCATCACCCTTTTGACCCCGAGACTCCTTGACGCCCCTGCTGCACTGCCATCCTTTCATCTCACCATCTTTATCTCCTAACCGACGCGCAGTAGCCCAGCTCAGCTCAACCAGTCACCCCTTTGATCCAGAGACTCCTTGTCGCCCATCCTCCAGCACCGTCATCCCCTCAAGTCACCATCCTCCTTTTCTTCCCGATACGCAGTAACCCGGCTCAGCTCAGCCCAGGTTTACCTTCTGACCTCATATCCTTGTTACCCCAAGTACACCCTCATTCCCTTCACGTCCACCACCCTCCCTCCGTCTCTCACTACTTCCTTCTCTCCCTCCCTCACACTCTTATCGGTTTGCAGGAAACGCATCCTTCTGGTTCTCACGTGACAGTCGGTGAGTTATGTAGAAATATGGAGACGCTCTACGGTCTCGTTAAGTGCAGCCGCAGTGCTCACCTCCGTCTCCAAGGCCCCTGCCTGTGTTTGGTCGTGCTGTTATTTATCCAAGATGTTCGTAGGGTAAAAGGTCGTCATCATTTTCACAGTAGCTACCTCCTCTAAGTGTATCCAGAGGCACTCATCTATAGAAAGGCGTGATGAGCAGCTACAAGCAGGGTTCGAACCGCAGTGCGAGCGAACTGGCAGTTCAGTTGGCAAAAACACTTCTCATAAAACCAGCGCGACACCAGAGTATTCCGGTCAAACATTTATCGCCATAGTTCAACCCTAAAGCACCAGTCAGTAGCCAATTGATTTATTGGTCAGCCAATCAGGCAATCAATGTCCACGCCTTGCACAGAGTGGCTGCGTCAGGCCCGGCTGCTCCCCTTCGACAGTTTTGCGTTCCTCTCTGCCTGACGAACCACCGGGCAGCTATTGCGAACTTTTTGCAATGACCGCTACAGTCCAGCCCTTGTTAATGACCAGTCAATGAGTTAGCAGAGTGATGAAATATTCACTGGCTGCAGCAGAGTTATTAACTTTTTTTTGTTGTTGTTCGTGTACGTGTGTTTGTGATTCATACACGTTCGGAACACGGGAAGCATTTGTCCGCTGCATGTACTGATTGGAGCATTGCTTTGAAAAATACAAATACTCGTTTATTAATCCATCGTAATTTTATTTCCGTGGACACAAAAACGCGCCGTTGCTGGAATATTTAGTTTTGAGCTGCTAGTTTTTTTTTTTTTTCGTATCTCTGGACTGACATATTTCCCCCACGATGAAGGAGATGCAGAAGAATATATTTTTTATCTAAATTTTATTCGTTCAATTACTTATAAACTGTGCCATGTGCATAATTCCCCCGCAAAGATTTGACAGGCGGTGGCGATGACGCAGGGGCGTGAGAGGAACACTGCGGCCGCGAGACAAAAGCGTCCTTGGTCATGCTGTCTCGCGCGTGGGGGGGCGATGAAATACGCGGCGCGACGGCCGTGCTGAGGCCGTGCCGTGAGTTATCGAGAGCAAGTGAATACATTATGCAGAAGAGCCGACAAGCAGTCTCTCCACCCCACCCCCTCCAATCACACTCTCTTTCACAGTCCTTCCCTCCCTTCCCTCCGACAATCAGCCTCTCCTCCCTCCCACCCTTCTTCTTCTCCTTCTCAGCTCTTTCCCTGACAAGGCGTTGCTCCCCACTCCCAATCCCTTCCCTCCTAGTCCTTTCTTCCCACCCTTCCTTCCATCACCCTCTCTCCCTCCCTGTCTTCCTCCCGTCCCTCTTCGTCTTGTTGCTGGAGAGCCGAAAAGCAGGTCCTCCTCCTCCCTCCCCTTCCCCTTCCCTCCCCCCATCACCCTCTCTCCCTTCCTGTCTTCCTCCCGTCCCTCTTCGTCTTGTTGCTGGAGAGCCGACAAGCAGGTCCTCCTCCTCCCTCCCCTTCCCCTTCCCTCCTCTCTCCCTCCTATCCTCTTCCTGCCTCCCTTCGTTCCCTCTCAGCCTCTTTACCCTGGATTATGATTCTCGTTACTGCCAACACAACAAACCCGACTCACTATTAGAAATGTAATGGGAATTTTTTTTACATACCTATACCTTCCCTCCCGCACCCCTTACCGCCTTCCTATCATCTTCTCATCCCTTGCCCTGGTCATTTGGAACCCTTCCCGCCAGCCCACGCGTCCCTCCCTCCTAATCGATCATTTCAGTCGTTAGTGTTCGTCATAATGTAAATATCGGATATTCACTAGTTGTCATGTGTAATGTATATGTAGGTGTGATAAGAGTTTTTGTATGTAACATAAATGGCGTATATTTTTTACAGTCGACATGGTACAGTGTTTCGTGTCCATGTATGAAGTGTTCGACAATAAAGGTTATTATATTTATTTACCCTGCCGTGTCTGTTCCTGCCACGCCGATATTCTGTTCTGAGGTTAATTTTACTCCCAGATATTGGTTCCTCTCTTACTTTGGGAACTGTGGTTTTAAGGTTTTCATTTTCAAGTTGCATTTAAGTCTTCTCATTTATTTTATACCTCGCTTCATCACTCGTTTATCTTAACAACACTTGGGTCACAGCAACATATTTCGTTAATGTGTAGTCCATTGTTATTTTTATTTACTGCCCATGTTTCTCCTTAATTTTCAGCGGAACTTTCATTTCTTATATTCATTGACCCGTGTTTTGTATTTAATGTTTCTTTTGAATCTTTCCTTTCATGTGTATTGCTTCCAGTTGGTTGTCATGACTTTACAATCTCTCTCAGACTTCATCGTGTCGCCAGTAGCCGCGGCAGCGTGATGCGGGCCGCCATATGTAAGTCCCAGAAATACCTGCCAGCACCAGCAAGGGAGCCGCGCCAGGACAGCCGGTCAAGGTACGCGAACACTACAAACATATTTGTGGAAGTACCTTCAACATGGACTGAACAAGAGGTCTTAATGGCTCGCGGAATGGGCCATTGTTAACACGCGTGTCCTGCGCTGCCCTAACGGTAAAGTTGCCCAACAGACCTGTGTCCAGCGCCTGTAGTGGATGATTTCACAAACGAGAGGTGCTGTGTACGTCTAACTTTGAGGCCTTGAACATTATCCCGCCGTGTGTATGAGAGAGAGAGAGAGAGAGAGAGAGAGAGAGAGAGAGAGAGAGAGAGAGAGAGAGAGAGAGAGAGAGAGAGAGAGACCCTCCCCAAGTCATCATCTCAAACTCTCGCCTTCTTAATCGATGTTCACCCAGTTTTCCGTCGCCGGTACAGGATTGGCACCATATCACCGAAGCTTCGTTTTACCCTTTCCGGTGATTCGTCCGCGTCTCGAAGCTCTCGTGATACATCTACCTCCAATCTGCTCACTCTCCGTCCATCCCTCTCTGCTCCCCTTCCTCCCACCTCCAGTCCCCTCACTCCCCTTCCATCCCTCTCTGTTCCCCTTCCTCCCCACCTCCAATCCCCTCACTCCCCTTCCATCCCTCTCTGCTCCCCTTCCTCCCCACCTCCAATCCCCTCACTCCCCTTCCATCCCTCTCTGCTCCCCTTCCTCCCCACCTCCAATCCCCTCACTCCCCTTCCTCCCTACCTCCAATCCCCTCACTCCCTTACCATCACTCTCTGTTCCCCTTCCTCCCCACCTCCAACCCCCTCACTCCCCTTCCATCCCTTTCTGCTCCCCTTCCTCCCCACCTCCAGTCCCCTCACTCCCCTTCCATCCCTCTCTGTTCCCCTTCCTACCCACCTCCAATCCCCTCACTCCCCATCCATCCCTCTCTGCTCCCCTTCCTCCCCACCTCCAATCTCCTCACTACCCTTCCATCCCTCTCTGCTCCCCTTCCTCCCCACCTCCAATCCCCTCACTCCCCTTCCTCCCCACCTCCAATCCCCTCACTCCCCTACCATCACTCTCGGTTCCCCTTCCTCCCCACCTCCTATACCCTCACTCCCCTTCCATCCCTCTCTGCTCCCCTTCCTCACCACCTCCAGTCCCCTCCCCTTCCATCCCTCTGCTCCCCTTCCTCCCCACCTCCACTGCCCTCACTCCCCGTCCATCCCTCTCTGCTCCCCTTCGTGACCACCTCCAATCCCCTCACTCCCCTTCCATCCCTCTCTGCTCCCCTTCCTCCCCACCTCCAATCCCCTCACTCCCCTACCATCACTCTCTGCTCTCCTTCCTCCCCACCTCCTATTCCCTCACTCCCCTTCCATCCCTCTCTGCTCCCCTTCCTCCCACCTCCAATCCCCTCACTCCACTTCATATCCCTCTCTGCTCCCATTCCTCCCCACCTCCAATCCCCTCACTCCCCTTCCATCCCTCTCTTCTCTCCTTCATCCCCACCTCCAATCCCCTCATTCCCCTACCATCCCTCTCTGCTCCCCTTCCTCCCCACCTCTAATCCCCTCACTCCCCTTCCTCCCCACCTCCAATCTGCTCACTCCCCTTCCATCCCTCTTTGCTCCCTCCCCACCTCCAATCTGCTCACTCCCTTCATCCGTCTCTACTCCCCCCTCCTCCCCACCTCCAACCTGCTCACTACCTTTCCATCCCTCTCTGCTCCCCTTCCTCCCCACCTCCAATCTCCTCACTTCCCTTCCATCCCTCTCTGCTCCCCTTCCTCCCCACCTCCAATCCTCTCACTCCCCTTCCATCCCTCTCTGGTCCCCTTCCTTCCCACCTGAATCTGCTCACTCACCTTCCATCCCTCTCTGCTCCCCTTCCTCCCCACCTCCAATCCCCTCACTCCCCTTGCATCCCTCTGGTCCCCTTCCTTCCCACTAGAATCTGCTCACTCACCTTCCATCCCTCTCTGCTCCCCTTCCTCCCCACCTCCAATCCTCTCACTTCCCTTCTATTCCTCTCTGCTCCCCTTCCTCCCCACCTCCAATACCCTCACTCCCCGTCCATACCTCTCTGCTCCCCTTCCTCCCCACCTCGAATCTGCTCACTACCCTTCCATCCCTCTCTGCTCCCCTTCCTCCCCACCTCCAATCCCCTCACTCCCCTTCCATTCCACACTGCGCCCCATCATCCCCACCTCCAATCTGTTGCTCACTCCCCTTCCATCCCTCTCTGTTCCCCTTCCTCCCACCTCCAATCCCTCACTCCCCTTCCATTCCTCTCTGCTCCCCTTCCTCCCCACCTCCAATCTGCTCACTCCCCTTCCATTCCTCTCTGCTCCCCTTCCTCCCCACCTCCAATCTGCTCACTCCCCTTTCATCCCTCACTGTTCCCCCTCCTCTCCACCTTCAATCTGATCACTCTCCTTCCATCCCTCTCTGCTCCCCTTGGTCCCCACCTCCAATCCCCTCACTCCCCATCCCTCTGCTCGTTCCTCCCCACCTCCAAACCCCTCACTCCCCTTCCATCCCTCTCTGCTCCCCTTCCTCCCCACCTGAATCAGCTCACTCCCCTTCCATCCCTCTCTGCTCCCCTTCCTCCTTACCTCCAAGCTGCTCACTCCCCTTCCATCCCTCTCTGCTCCCCTTCCTCCCCACCTGAATCTGCTCACTCCCCTTCCGTCCCTCTCTGCTCCCATTCCTCCCCACCTCCAATCTGCTCACTCCCCTTCCATCCGTCTCTACTCCCCCCTCCTCCCCACCTCCAATCTGCTCACTCCCTTCCATCCCTCTCTGCTCCCTTCCTCCCACCTCCAGTCTGCTCACTCCCTTCCATCCCTCTCTGCTCCCCTCCTCCCCACCTCCAATCTGCTCACTCCCCTTCCATCCTTCTCTGCTCCTTCCTCCCCACCTCCAATCTGCTCACTCCCCTTCCATCCCTCTCTGCTCCCCTTCCTCCCCACCTCCAATCTGCTCACTCCCCTTCCATCCCTCTCTGCTCCCCTTCCTCCCCACCTCCAATCCCCTCACTCCCCTTCCATTCCTCTCTGCTCCCCTTCCTCCCCACCTCCAATCAGCTCACTCCCCTTACATACCTCTCTGCTCCTTCCTCCCCATCTTCAATCCCCTCCTCCTTCCATTCCTCTCTGCTCCCTTCCTCCCCACCTCCAATCTGCTCCACCCTTCCATCCTCTCTGCTCCCCTTCCTCCCCACCTCCAATTCCCTCACTCCCCTTCCATTCCACTCTGCTCCCCTTCCTCCCCTCCAATCTGCTCACTCCCCTTCCATCCCTCTCTGCTCCCCTTCCTCACCACCTCCAATGCCCTCACTCCCCTTCCATCCCTCTCTGCTCCCCTTCCTCCCCACCTCCAATCTGCTCACTCCCCTTCCATTCCTCTCTGCTCCCCTTCATACCCACCTCCAATCTGCTCACTCCCCTTCTATCCCTCTCTGCACCCCTTCCTCCCCACCTCCAATCCCCTCACTCCCCTTCCATTCCTCTCTGCTCCCCTTCCTCCCCACCTCCAATCTGCTCACTCCCCTTCCATCCCTCTCTCTGCTCCCTTCCTCCCCACCTCCAATCTGCTCACCCCTTCCATCCCTCTCTGTTCCCCTCCTCCCCACCTTCAATCTGATCACTCTCCTTCCATCCCTCTCTGCTCCCCTTGCTCTCCACCTCCAATCCCCTCACTCTCCTTCCATCCGTCTCTGCTCCCGATCCTCCCAACCTCCAATCCCCTCACTCCCCTTCCATCCCTCTCTGCTCCCGTTCCTCCCCACCTGAATCTGCTCACCACCTTCCAACCCTCTCTGCTCCCCTTGCTCCCCACCTCCAATCCCCTCGCTCACCTTCCATCCCTCTCTGCTCCCGTTCCTCCCCACCTCCAATCCCCTCACTCCCCTTCCATCCCTCTCTGCTCCCGTTCATCCCAACATGAATCTGCTCACTCACCTTCCATCCCTCTATGCTCCCCTTGCTCCCCACCTCCAACCCCCTCACTCCCCTTCCATCCCTCTCTGCTCCCCTTCCTCACCACCTTCAATGCCCTCACTCCCCTTCCATCCCTCTCTGCTCCCCTTCCTTACCACCTCCAATCCCCTCACTCCCCTTCCATCCCTCTCTGCTCCCCTTCCTCACCACCTCCAATCCCCTCACTCCCCTTCCATCCGTCTCTGCTCCCTCCTCCCATCTCCAATCCCCTCACCCTTCCATCCTCACTGCTCCCCTTCCTCCCCACCTCCAATCCTCACTCCCCCTTCCATCCGTCTCTGCTCCCCTTTCTTCCCACCTCCAATCCCCTCACTCCCCTTCCATCCCTCTCTGCTCCCCTTCCTCATCACCTCCAATCCCCTCACTCCCCTTCCATCCCTCTCTGCTCCCCTTCCTCACCACCTTCAATGCCCTCACTCCCCTTCCATCCCTCTCTGCTCCCCTTCCTCACCACCTCCAATCCCCTCACTCCCCTTCCATCCCTCTCTGCTCCCCTTCCTCCCCACCTCCAATCCCCTCACTCCCCATCCATCCCTCTCTGCTCACCTTCCACCCCACCTCCAACCCCCTCACTCCCCTTCCTCCCCACCTCCAATCTGCTCACTCCTTTCCCCTCTCTGCTCGCCTTCCTCCCCACCTCCAATCCCCTCACTCCCCTTCCATCCGTCTCTGCTCCCCTTCCTCCCACCTCCAATCCCCTCACTCCCCTTCATATCCCTCTCTGCTCCCATTCCTCCCCACCTCCAATCCCCTCACTCCCCTTCCATCCCTCTCTTCTCTCCTTCCTCCCCACCTCCAATCCCCTCACTCCCCTACCATCCCTCTCTGCTCCCCTTTCTCCCCACCTCCAATAACCTCACTCCCCTTCCATTCCTCTCTGCTCCCCTTCCTCCCCACCTCCAATCCCCTCACTCCCCTTCCATCCCTCTCTGCTCCCCTTCCTCCCCACCTCCAATCCCCTCACTCCCCTTCCATCCCTCTCTGCTCTCCTTCCTCCCCACCTCCAATCTGTTGCTCACTCCCCTTCCATCCCTCTTTGCTCCCCTTCCCCCCCACCTCCAATCTGCTCACTCCCCTTCCATCCCTCTCTGCTCCCCTTCCTCCCCACCTCCAATCTGCTAACTCCCCTTCCATCACTCTCTGCTCCTCGTCCTCCCCACCTGAATCTGCTCACTCACCTTCCATCCCTCTCTGCTTCCCTTGCTCCCCACCTCCAATCCCCTCACTCCCCTTCCATCCCTCTCTGCTCCCCTTCCTCCCCACCTCCAATCCCCTCACTCCCCTTCCATCCCTCTCTGCTCCCCTTCCTCCCCACCTATAATCTGCTCACTCCCCTTCCATCCCTCTCTGCTCCCCTTCATCCCCACCTCAAATACCCTCACTCCCTTCCATTCCTCTCTGCTCCTTCCTCCCCAACTACAATCCCCTCACTCCCCTTCCATCCCTCTCTGCTCCCCTTCCTCCCCATCTTCAATCCCCTCACTCCCCTTCCATTCCTCTCTGCTCCCTTCCTCCCCACCTCCAATCTGCTCTGCTCCCCTTCCTCCCCACCTCCAATCCTCTCACTCCCCTTCCATTCCTCTCTGCTCCCCTTGACCCCCACCTCCAATTCCCTCACTCCCCTTCCATTCCTCTCTGCTCCCCTTCCTCCCCACCTCCAATCTGCTCACTCCCCTTCCATCCCTCTCTGCTCCCCTTCCTCCCCACCTCCAATCCCCTCACTCCCCTTCCATCCCTCTCTGCTCCCCTTCCTCATCACCTCCAATCCCCTCACTCCCCTTCCATCCCTCTCTGCTCCCCTTCCTCACCACCTCCAATCTGCTCACTCCCCTTCGACCCCTCTCTGCTCCCCCTAATCCCCACCTACAATCTGCTCACTCCCCTTCCATCCCTCTCTGCTCCCCTTCCTCCCCACCTCCAATCTGCTCACTCCCCTTCCATCCCTCTCTGCTCCCATTCCTCCCCACCTCCAATCCCCTCACTCCCTTTCCATCCATCTCTTCTCTCCTTCCTCCCCACCTCCAATCCCCTCACCCCTTCCATCTTCCCCCTGCTCCTTCCTCCCCACCTCCAATCTCACTCCCCTTCCATTCCTCTCTGCTCCCCTTCCTCCCCACCTCCAATCTGCTCACTCCCCTTCCATCCCTCTATGTTCCCCTCCTCCCCACCTTCAATCTGATCACTCTCCTTCCATCCCTCTCTGCTCCCCTTGCTCCCCACCTCCAATCCCCTCACTCCCCTTCCATCCCTCTCTGCTCCCCTTCCTCCCCACCTCCAATCCCCTCACTCCCCTTCCATCCCTCTCTGCTCCCCTTCCTCCCCACCTGAATCTGCTCACTCACCTTCCATCCCTCTATGCACCCCTTGATTCCCACCTCCAACCCCCTCACTCCCCTTCCATCCCTCTCTGCTCCCCTTCCTCACCACCTCCAATCCCTTCACTCCCCTTCCATCCCTCTCTGCTCCCCTTCCTCACCACCTCCAATCCCCTCACTCCCCTTCCATCCCTCTCTGTTCCCCTTCCTCCCCACCTCCAATCCCCTCACTCTCCTTCCATCCCTCTCTGCTCCCCTTCCTCCCCACCTGAATCTGCTCACTTCCCTTCCATCCCTCTCTGCTCCCCTTCCTCCCCACCTCCAATCCCCTCACTCCCCCTCCATCCCTCTCTGTTCCCCTTCCTCCCCACCTCCAATCCCCTCATTCCCCTGCCATCCCTCTCTGCTCCCCTTCCTCCCCACCTTCAATCTGCTCACTCCCCTTCCATCCCTCTCTGCTCCCCTTTCTCCCGACCTCCAATCCCCTCACTCCCCTTCCTTCCCTCTCTGCTCCCCTCCCTCCCCACCTCCAATCCCCTCACTCTCCTTCCATCCCTCTCTACTCCCTTTCCTCTCCACCTCCAATCCCCTCACTCCCCTTCCATCCCTCTCTGCTCCCCTTCCTCCCCACCTCCAATACCCTATCTCCTCCTCCCCACCTCCAATCCCCTCACTCCCCTCCCATCCCTCTCTGCTCCCCTCCCTCCACAACTCCAATCCCCGAACTCCCCTTCCATCCCTCTCTGCTTCCTTCCTCCCACCTACAATCGCCTCACTCTCATTCCATCCCTCTCTGCTCCCCTTCCTCCCCACCTCCAATCCCCTCACTCCCCTTCCATCCCTCTCTGCTCCCCTCCAATCCTCACTCCCCTTCCATCCCTCTCTCTCCTTCCTCCTCACCTCCAATCTGTTGCTCACTCCCCTTCCATCCCTCTTTGCTCCCATTCCTCCCCACCTCCAATCCCCTCACTCCCGTTCCATCCCTCTCTTCTCTCCTTCCTCCCCACCTCCAATCCCCTCACTCCCCTTCCATCCCTCTCTGCTCCCCTTCCTCCCCACCTCCAATCCCCTCACTCCCCTTCCATCCCTCTCTGTTCCCCTTCCTCCTCACCTCCAATCCCCTCACTCCCCTTCCATCTCTCTCTGTTCCCCTTCCACCCCACCTCCAATCCCCTCTCTCCCTTCCATCCCTCTCTCTGTTCCTTCCTCCTCACCTCCAATCTCTCACTCCCCTTCCATCTCTCTCTGTTCCCCTTCCTCCTCACCTCCAATCCCCTCACTCCCCTTCCATCCCTCTCTGTTCCCCTTCCTCCTCACCTCCAATCCCCTCACTCCCCTTCCATCCCTCTCTGTTCCCCTTCCTCCTCACCTCCAATCCCCTCACTCCCCTTCCATCCCTCTCTGCTCCCCTTCCTCCTCACCTCCAATCTGCTCACTACCCTTCCATCCCCCTCTGCTCTCCTTCCTCCCCACCTCCAATCCCCTTACTCCCCTTCCATCGCTCTCTGCTCTCCTTTATCCTCACCTCCAATCCCCTCACTCACCATCCATCCCACTCTGCTCCCCTTCCTCCCCACCTCCAATCCCCTCACTCCCCTTCCATCCCTCTCTACTCCCCTTCCTCTCTACCTCCAATCCCCTCACTCCCCTTTCATCCCTCTGTGTGTGTGTGTGTGTGTGTGTGTGTAACTCACCACGGCCTGATCACGTGTTGGACTCGTAATCGCCAGCAGGTACCCTCCCGACATGAGCAAGTGCTCTTTATCGTCGATCTCTGGATACTGCCAAGACCTCACACACCACACATCCCATCCCCCTTTCTCAAGGGGGGACAATAACCACTCCTAGTCAATGGGAAGAATCTGGCCTGAGCGTGCTCGAACCGCCGCCCTGTCAGACCAGCGCTCTAACCAGTTGCACCAGGGAGAGGTGTGTGTGTGTGTGTGTGTGTGTGTGTGTGTGTGTGTGTGTGTGTGTGTGTGTGTGTGTGTGTGTGAATACTTTACCACTTTCTGGTCTACCTTCTATTGTGGACCAGACTGTTCGATTGATCACTGTTTTCACCTGGCCCTCACTAGTGTCAAATCATCTTTACTTGCGAGCAACGCATCGAGATCTGTGACATCCTAGGAAGGAAAGGAGCGGAAAGAAGGGAAAAGGGAAGGGTAAGTAGGTAGGGGTAGAGGAAATCAAAAAGAAGGATGCGGGGATTGGAAGGAACTTAAATGAAGAAAGAGGAAGGGAAGGGAAAAAGGAAAGTAAGTAGTAATTGAGAAACCAGAGAAAGAACAATGAAAGGGCTGGAGAAATAAGGATGAGGAATGGAAGAAGTGACGAGAGAAGAAACATGGGATTTAGAAAATAAATGAAAAGTTTGGAAGGTGTAGGAAAGATAAAGTGGAGAGAAGAAAATCAAAGACTCTTTAAGTGGACAAAAGGGAGGGAGTCAGGAAAGAAATTGTAAGGTTGGAAGGTAAATGAAGGAGTGTAGAGAAGAGAGGAGAAGAGTAAGGGGACAGGAAAGAAGTGGGAAGGTTGAATGGTAAAAGAAGGAAAATGAAGAGAACAAAGAAAAGGAAATTAAGTACACAGAAGTAGTGAGTTTAGTAAAGGCAGGGAAGAAAGTTGAAAGATAAAGGAAGGAGGCAGGAGGGAGCGAAGAAAAGAGGCTTAGGAGATAGGATCACAGAATAGAAAGCCCAGGTAGGTGAGAATAAAGGGTGAAGAGAAGGAAGGAGAGGTTTGTGAGGAATAGAGAGGAGGGAAGGGGAAGGAGTGTGGAGAAGGGCGCTCAGAAGATCCCAGCTTCCTTTTAAACCAGCGGAAGCCATGGAAGGCGATCGCTTTTGTGAGCCTGAAATACTAGTCATAACGGCATGCCAACGAAGCCCATGTACACGGCGGTTGTCCGAGAGGGCACTGGAATATTCAGGGGGACTTGCCAAGGGGGGAACTGACGCATCCCTTGCGTTGGTCAAGGTAGGTCACGGACACTCGCTTTCGTAAATACCGATCCTTAGTGACGTCCCCAAGGAAATCCCCCTTACCAAGTTGCACGCAAATGAAGAAGAGCATCTTCACTACTCAGGGAAAGGATCTCAAGTGAAGTGAAATGAAAGGGACTGAAGTGCAGTGCGAAAATAGGTCAGCGCGGAGCGAGCACACCAAGATGGCGGGCGCAGTACCAGAGTCAGCTCTCATCAGCACAAAGGGGTCACTACTATGCAAACTCAAAGAAACCGAA
>NC_066515.1:3852188-3898203 GCF_024679095.1 Eriocheir sinensis
AACGGATGTGAAAAAGTACCTAGACAAACTCGAGACAAACAAGTCTACCGGACCCGACGACTTGTCACCCAGGCTGCTCAAGGAACTCAAGCAGCAAATCCTCAAGCCACTCACCGCCATCTACAATCTGTCACTACAACAAAACAAAGTCCTGAAAGACTGAAACAAGCGAACGTAACACCGATCTACAAAAGGAGACAAAAGTGTGGCCCTAAACTACAGACCAATCAGCTTGACCTCAGTGGCGGGAAAAATCCTCGAGAAGATCATCAGAGACAAACTCGTTAGGTTCCTTGAAGACAACAACATCATTTCCGATGCTCAGCACGGTTTCAGGAACAAGCGCTCATGCTTAACCAATTTATTGGACTTCTTCCAAGGTATCTATGAAAACTGGGATAATCATATCCCCAGTGATGTTATATATCTAGACTTTCAGAAAGCCTTTGACAAAGTGCCACATGAAAGACTCCTCAAGAAACTTAAGTCGGTGGGATTAGGCGACGATCTGACAGCGTGGATCAAAGACTGGCTCACTGAAAGAAAACAACGGGTTGTACTCAACGGACAGGCCTCCGAGTGGCTCCCGGTCACAAGTGGAGTGCCACAGGGGTCAGTGCTGGGACCCATACTTTTCATCATATATATCAACGACCTAGAACTAGGATTAAAATCCAATCTTTCAAAATTTGCCGACGACACAAAGGTGGGTTGGAAGGCCCTCACGACGGCAGACTGCGAAATTATCCAGAGAGACCTGGACCAGATCACTCGGTGGTCAGAAAAATGGCAGATGTCCTTCAACACTACCAAATGTAAAGTAATGCATATCGGATCCAGAAACAGCAACCACATATACCACATGGGTGGCGAACCACTACATGTTGTGCAAGAGGAAAGAGACCTCGGAGTCACCATCAGCAGTGACTTCAAACAAACAAAACACTGCAACTCCGCCTGTAAGAAAGCCAATACAATGCTTGGGTTCATATCGAGGAACTTCGAATACAAGACGCCGGGAGTTATGTTATCCTTGTATAATTCGCTGGTAAGGCCCCACCTGGAATACGCCGTGCAATTCTGGTCTCCTAATTACAGGAAAGACATTGAATTACTTGAGAGAGTACAGCGCCGCGCCACGAAGATGATACCATCACTGAGGACGAAACCCTATGAAGAACGACTCGAGCGACTCAACCTCTTCACGTTGGAAAAGAGACGACTGCGGGGAGACATGATACAAGTCTTAAGTACCTGAACAAGCTCAGCAACGTTGATCACTCCAAACTCTTCACGCTACAAACTAACCTGAGAACAAGAAACAACGGAAAAACAATTCAAGCAAAGCGATGCAATACCGACATCGGCAGGAGTTATTTCTCGAATAGAATTGTTCGCCACTGGAACAGCCTTCCTGCAGAAGTGGTTAGCGCAGAGACCATCAACTCCTTCAAGAAACGCATTGATCGCCACTTTGCTGCAACAGGAGTGAACTGAACGTTCCCAAGAGTAGGTACACAAGTGCTTTAATCCTTCCCTGCAAGCCACTCCTGTGGCAAACGGATTGATTAAATCACTGAACGCAGGCAGCCTAGTAATGAGCCAACAGGCTTTCTGCTGCCTGCTAGTCCATGTTTCCATGTTTCCATGTTTCTCCTCCTCTTCCTCCCCCTTGTTCTTTAGGCCCAGGGAAGCACTGGGGGTCGATTGAATTGTCGCGTTCTGACCAAAGTCGCCGCCGCCACCTTCGCCGCCGTGTTCCAATCATCAGCAGGTTGCGGAGAAACGGGAAAGAGTCTCTCGACTTTACCCTCGAAATAACCTGAAGTATATGCAAAGTGCCGCAGTGAACTTGGCCTGAAGGGGTAAGTGAGAAGGTTTTGGAGGAGCGTGTCTGCTTGTCTGCCTGGAGGTGGCGGTATGAGTCGGCCGGTGCTGGGTTTGCGTTTTTATCGATGGTTAGGTGAAGAGTAGTAGTGTTGGGAAGGCCTTGTAGCGGGAAATGAAATTTCGTAAGTGACCATTGTTTCTCGACTCCTGACTCAGAAAGTCAGGAAAGGATGATATATATATGTATATATATATATATATATATATATATATATATATATATATATATATATATATATATATATATATATATATATATATATATATATATATTACAGAAGGAAGTGCAACGAGACCTCAGGAATGATTTTGATCAATCATTTTTGTTTTGGGCTTTTGTCTGCTTTAATGGGGCAACGTGTTGCGGATATTTTAGTATATATATATGTATATATATATATATATATATATATATATATATATATATATATATATATATATATATATATATATATATATATATATATATATATATATATATATATATATATATATATATATATATATATATATATATATATATATATATATATATATTAGCGCCTGGTCTGTATTCTTAGGCACTACTAATAACTTTACAACGTTACAAAGTGAAAATAAGTATTCATTTTCTTCCCTTCTAAAGTTGTTCATGTCCTTAGAAAAAAATATTCCAATTTACAAATATGTCAAGATTTTTTTTTTAGGTTTCTTTTAAAGCATTTGCTGCGTGTCTGCGTCTGGTGAATAAAAACTATCTGTACATAGCCAGGAAGGTCATGTGTTCGGTTTCCTGAGGCGGGCGTAGGTGAAGTAGGAGGATGAATGTGAAGGATGAACAGGGCGAGGTGTGGTTAGTCTCTGTCTTTGTGTCCTTCAATGTGGATCTTTAAAAAAAAACAAGTTTTCTTTTCCTTCCATCCTAAAAGGTCAAGCTAAAGAAGAGAGAAAAATCAACAACATCTTCGTCTGGACTGGCATTATCGTTGCCTCAAAGTTTGCGAAGTTTTAAATTACCTTAAGATTTAGGCTCTGCCTTACGTATGAAGGAGCGAAGGGGTTGAGAGAGAGAGAGAGAGAGAGAGAGAGAGAGAGAGAGAGAGAGAGAGAGAGAGAGAGAGAGAGAGAGAGAGAGAGAGAGAGAGAGAGAGAGAGAGAGAGAGAGAGAGAGAGAGAGAGAGAGAGAGAGAGAGAGAGAGAGAGAGAGAGAGAGAGAGGAGAGAGAGAGAGATAGAGAGAGAGAGAGAGAGAGAGAGAGAGAGAGAGAGAGAGAGAGAGAGAGAGAGAGAGAGAGAGAGAGAGAGAGAGAGAGAGAGAGAGAGAGAGAGAGAGAGAGAGAGAGAGAGAGAGAGAGAGAGAGAGAGAGAGAGAGAGAGAGAGAGAGAGAGAGAGAGAGAGAGAGAGAGAGAGAAGACAAAGGTTGTGAATGTGTGATTAGAAGGGGCCGGTCGCTGAAGTTACATAGGAACTTAAGAACGTAAGAGCTCTACAAGAGGTCACGTGGTCTATCCAGCGTAGCTCCTGTAAGCCTAACCCCACCCTACCTTACTGCCAACGAACAGTACTTATCCCACCTCTTCTTGAATGTATCTATGGTATTGGCACTCACAGCATGACTGTCAAGCCTGTTCCACTTATCCACGACTCTATCGGTAAACCATTTCTTGCCTAAGTCTCTTTTGAATCTGAATTTATCTGACTTAAAACCATTGCTACGTGTCCAACCTGACTCTTTCACAACCAAAACACTTTTAATATTCCACTCGCACTCTGCCAGCCGTACTGAGCGGACGTGTGGTAGCTCTCTCCCGACCCGTTCGCAGAGTCAGGTCAAATGCCACCAGCCGCACGGTTCCCCTGTTTGACTTGCAGGAGGGAGTTCACGAAGGACTTCCTCAACCAGGAAAATGGCGATTATACTGTATGTTTTTTTCTGTGAAACTGAACACAAGGTAAGTGTTAAATTAGAGGCAATAGACAGCAAGGTACAGTTTCTGGAGGGTGTGTTAGGTTTGGATGTAGCTAGTGTCGGGGAGAGTGAGTTTAAGGTAGTTGAAAAGGTAGAGAGGTTGGAAGATAGAGTAGGTGAGGTAGAGAAGAAGGTAGGTACCTTAGATTCCTTCCAGCAGGTTAGAAAAGGAAGTAAGGCTGTAGCAGCAGATGTTAGTTACAGTGGTGTCTTGACGAGGAACAGGTTCCAGGTGTTAGGAGACCAAGTTGAGAGCGATCCTAGCATCGTTCTTGTCGGTGATAGTTTAGTTAGACAGCAGGACCAGGAGTTTTGTAGGAAGGGAGCGAGGCAGAGGCATGTAGTTTTTCCTGGACGTAGAATTGAGCATTTAGCTGAGAAGGTTGACGACTTAGTCGTCACTACCTCAGAGGAGACAGTGTTTGTTTACCTGGTCGGAACAAACAATGTAGTTAAAGGTAGGTCAGAGGAGGTTCTAGATAAGTACAGGAAGTTTGTCGGGAAGTTGAGGGACAGCAGGCGGCGTTCAGTTGTGTGTGGATTGCTCCCTCGGCATGATGTTAGTTCCCTCATTCTCAATAGAATACTGGGGATTAACGAACGAGTCAGGGATCTGTGTAGCCGTGAGGGAGTCATGTTTGTGGACGTCTGGGATCATTTTATTCATGACAGGAGCTTGTTTGCTAACGATGGACTTCACCTAAATTGTGTAGGCATGGCGTTGGATGAGGAAGTTTTGAAAGAGTTAAAGAAAAGTCAGGTGCAGCGGGAACGAGGTGTGGAAACTTCCGGCTTGGCTGGGAGTGGGAGGAGTCTTCAGTCAGACGGTGAGGTCCACAGAGGTAGGAGTGTCAGGTCTCAGGTGAGGGAGGAAGTACAGGTGTGTAGTGCTGAGGAGGACGTTAGGTCGTTGGACCCCCAGGTGGGGGATACTGAGGTAGCGGTCGGGTCAACAGCCACACAGGTGAGGGGCAATGAGGTAGCGGTCAGGTCGCCAGACCCCCAGGTGGGGGATACTGAGGTAGCGGTCAGGTAACAGCCACACAGGTGGGTGGTGAGGTAGAGGTAGTTGTAGAAAATCGGGTCTGACGCACTATTCCAGTGAATCGACAGTTGATATATGGCGCACACTCGGCGAATAAATTAAACATCTTCTATGTAAATGCCCGTAGCATTATTCAGAAGCGTAGCCACTTGATAATTCATGCAATTACTGAAAAACCCGACTTCATTTTGATCACAGAAACATGGCTGAATACGCGTGACAAGCATCAGTTAAGTGAAGTAGCTATCAATGGTTACAACGCTTTTGCTAAGTGTCGTCTACACAAAAAAGGTGGAGGTGTAATAATATATGCTAAAAGTAATTTAGAAGTCATTCAGCTTAACACAACCGAAACAGAGGCTTATGATTCATTGTATGTACAAGCGACGATCCATAATGAAAAGTATGTTCTGGGCGTAATTTACCGACCTCCTAAATCAAATGAAGACATTGATGGAAATCTCTACGCAGAGATAAATAAAATTATCAGAAACAGAAATGCAATAATATGCGGCGACTTCAATAACCCCTCTGTTAACTGGTCTGCACTATCTGCCGACAGGGAAGGAACTAGATTATTAAATTTTGCGCAAGATACATTTCTTTATCAAACAGTTACCGCGCCGACGCGAGGAAATAACATTCTGGATTTAGTCTTCACGACCGACAGCCACCTCATAACCGCGTGTGAGGTAGGCGAGCCATTTGCAAGCAGTGACCACAATATAATCAGATGCCTTTTAAATATTGAAACAAAAGCACGAGCAAACTCGCTCTTAATACCTAATTATAGTACAGCAAATTTTATGGACCTAAAAAGAGAACTGGCTTCAGTAAATTGGATTCATTTGCTCAACAACGTCAGCGTTCAAGAAATGTATAATCGTTTTACTGCACAAATCACTGCGAGTGTAAATAAGTTCATTCCACTCAAGCCACGAGGGACTGATAATCAAAAACCGTTATGGATGAATAATTACCTACAAAAAATCATCGTCGAAAAAAGAAAACTGTATAAACAGTATAAGTTGTCACATAATTCACAGGATCATACTAATTACATCAATGTCAAGAGAGAGTGCGAAAGGAAAATCAGAAAACAGAAACGCGAATATGAGATGAAAATATCACTCGATGCTAAGAAAAATCCCAGGTTATTTTTCAGTTACATAAGAAACAAAAAAACTGTTAAAAATAATATCGGCCCACTACTATTAAGTGGCAATACGATTAGTGATGATAAAGGAATGGCGTCGGTCCTAAATTCAACCTTTAGTAGCGTATTTACAAAAGAGAACATGACATCGATTCCAGCCCCGAAGAAATTTTTTCAAGGCCCTGAAGAACATAAGCTTGCATTGACCGACATTGGTATCAGCGAAGTGCGTGCGTACCTGCAGAAAATAGATCCAAATAAATCTCCGGGCCCCGACAATTTAGCTCCTCGCGTGTGGAAAGAATGTAGTCAACAGCTAGAATTACCCATAACATTAATATTCATCAAGTCATTAGCACAGGCCAGTGTGCCTCTCGAGTGGAAAAAAAGCCATTATTACTCTGATCTTTAAAAAAGGAGATAAAACACAAGCCAGTAATTATCGTCCTATCAGCCTTACGTCTGTCCTAATTAAACTATTCGAAAAAATGAGCAAGGATAAAATGATCACTTTCCTTGAAACAAATGATTTGATAACTAATAGTCAGCACGGATTTCGTAGTAATCGGTCTTGCCTTACCAACCAATTAACTTTTTTCAACGATGTTTATACATGTTGGGACGCCCGAAGCCCATATGACGTAATTTACCTAGATTTTCAGAAAGCGTTTGATAAAGTTCCTCACGTTAGACTTATTTCTAAACTGCGTTCCCACGGTATTAACGACCATCTATGTGCGTGGATTCATGACTGGCTCACCGACAGAGAACAACGTGTAGTTCTTAATGGTGAAGTATCGGATTGGCAACCCGTCACCAGTGGCGTGCCCCAAGGTTCGGTCCTGGGGCCAACACTATTCATAATTTACATGAACGACTTAGAAACTGATATTCTATCAAAAGTAGCCAAATTCGCCGACGACACCAAATTAGGAGGTACGGTAATGAACAGTCAAAGTTGCGAAAAGATTCAATCAGACTTAATAAGACTTGCCAACTGGAGCGAAAAATGGCAAATGAGTTTTAACGTAGATAAATGTAAAGTAATGCACATGGGTGAAAAAAATCATAACTTTAAATATCAGATTCAAGGACATGAGCTCAGCGAAGTAAAACAAGAAAAAGATCTTGGTGACATTATCAGTAACACTCTTAAAATGAGTGATCAATGTTCTGCTGCGAGTAAAAAAGCCAATATGATGTTAGGGTTAATCTCAAGAAACTTTGATTATAAATCACCCGAACTTATGAAGAGATTATATTTAGCATTTGTAAGACCACACCTAGAATACGCCGTTCAGTTCTAGTCACCGAACTATATCAAAGATCAAGTTTTGCTAGAAAGGATACAGCGACGAGCAACCAAACACATTCCAGCGCTCCGAAACTTGCCATATGACGAGCGTTTAAAGCGTCTAGATATGTTTTCCCTAAAAAAGCGAAGGATAAGAGGGGAATTAATTGAAGTGTTCAAAATCCTTAATGGCTTCGACAACATTAACCCAGATAGTCTATTTCAGAGAGACACCAACACAATAACACGCAGCAACGGTATGAAGTTAAAGGGAAACCGATGTAACACATTGGTGCGCAAAAGTTTTTTCAATAATAGACTCGTCGATCACTGGAATAGACTCCCACCGTCAGTAGTTAGCGCACAGAGTATCAATAGCTTCAAGTCTTCATTGGATAAGTACTTCAGGGATATAAGATTAAACTGACCCTTCTCCGCATGTTTTCAGACAGATTGCAGCAAGACGTCAACCTAAATTCATATTATTCTCCCCCACAACCTAGATTGCAAGTAGCGTAAGTTAACAATAGAGTAAAGCAACAGTTAATGTCCGCATGACAGGTGGAGTGAGGTGTGAGTGCAGTAAGGTGACAGGTTACTGGTGCCGTGCCTAGTACCGCCGGTAAAACGAGGATCAAGCCTCCCCTGTGTCCCTGAAACTACACCTCACCCATTTTGAGTATTAGGGGGGATCCTGAGGCTGCCCTGCGCAGGCCGCTCGTCCTCTTCCATTCTCCTTGTGTTTCTGTGTTTTTATGTTCTTATGTAATGAAGTCATTTTCCCCCACAGCTTAGGTTACCAGAAGTGTAAGTTAAGGGTAGTAATTTCCTCTTATTTCTCTCTTTACTGTAAAATTTCCATGTCTCTTTCTTCCTTAAAGGTACATGGTGTTCTCTTCTAACTATTTCCTGCCGGCACGTTGCCGGAGGGAGAGGTGGGTGGGGAGGAGCCTTCATCTTTTCTGTCCTGTCCTACCACACGTAGATTACTAGTAGTAGCGGTAGTAAACAGACACCCTCGCCATACATCGATAGGTCTTCTGGTGTCTGTTCTTCCTATGTATTCCTATGTATTCCTATGTATTACAGCCCCTCTTCCATAGGGATGTGCGGTATCGACAAAAATATCGGTATTGCCGATACCGGTTTCCTGAAATAATACCGATACGCCTCTTACCAGTATAAGTCATGACACCGGTGATACAGGTATTTCCTCAAAATTCCGGTAATACCGGTAACGGTATTTGCTTTTGAAATGGAAAAAAAAATCCTTTGCCTATACTCGTACATTGTGTAACACTACAATCGCACAAGGTAGTTTTAGGTGACTTTTAACTTTTATTATTTATTTGCATAAATAGTATTTTTAACATAATGAAGAAAAAAAAAATCAAATCTCCTTAACCATTTATGTTGGGGTCTGTCTGTAATAATTATAATAATAATAATAATAATAACAACAACAACAACAACAACAACAACAACAACAATAATAATAATAATAATAATATTATTATTATGATTATTATTATTATTATTATTATTATTATTATTATCAATAATAATAATAACTACACTACTACTACTATTACTACTACTACTACTACTACTACTACTACTACTACTACTACTACTAATAATAATAATAATAATAATAATAATAATAATAATAATAATAATAATAATAATAATAATAATAATAATAATAATAATAATAATAATAATAATAATAATAATAATAATAATAATAATAATAATAATAATAATAATAATAATAATAATAATAATAATAATAATAATAATAATAATAATAATAATAATAAATGGTTTAATTAGAACACTGCATCATAATGATGAAATTATTAATGCTCATAAAAATAAAAGTAATAAATAGAAAAAAATAAAGTACTGGTAATAATAATTAAGCTAAGTATGTGTGTACACAAACAGTTTCCACTCATGGACCCCGGGGAGGAGATCCTAACATGCGACGTCATGCGCCAAACTGACTCATTATCGTCCTGAAGTTAACAGACTAAAGCATTATAGACTGTGATCTAGGTGAATATATTACTCGAGTTTCATGTTAACTTCTTCACTTTGAGGCGTATGTCGCTGTCGCGAAAACGAGTCATCTTCACTTTGCTCTGAGTCTGAAAGCATTTCGTATCTGACGGGCATGTGAACAGCAGCTCATTTCACTGACCCATGAGGCGATTTTCGTTGACATGAGATAATGTTTCATATCATGGAACATTCTCTCTCTCTCTCTCTCTCTCTCTCTCTCTCTGTCTTGAATAGGCTACTCATATCTCGTGCGGTAATTAAGCGTTCAAGTAAACACAAAGACAGATGAAAAGATGAAAAATTAAGACAAAGATGAAAACAGAATCTCACTATTCGTGAGTGGGCCATTCGCAGATTCGACTTTGATTATGTTTAGATCTATGAGTCAATCATGTCATAGTCACTGTTGCCGTTTCAAAATTAATTAAGCGCACGCGGGAGTCCTGGCTATGAGGTGCTGCGTGGCCCACGTTTCGACCGCCAGTAGCCAGCAGTGAAGTCACAAGTCAGTGCCTTTGTATTTACGTATTTGAATAGTTGTTATATTCATAGGGTTGGTGCATTCAGTGCTGTACAAAAGAAAAAAATACCGAAAAAAATACCGATGAAAAAATACCGGTATAGCGGTATACCGATGTGATAAAAATACCGTTACCGGTATACCGAAGTGCTGCTGATACCGGTAATACCGAAACTAAAATACCGGTATTCCGGTATACCGGATACCGGTGCACATGCCTACTCATCCATTTCTAACTTCAACCATATAGTATGTCTAACGTACTGATCTGATTGAATTACTCTGTACCGATCTTGGTACCATCTGCGACCTTATTGATTGAAGATCTGGGCAGCATGCGGATAATCTTCCGCCACTCGGCGATGGTTCAAGACTGTCAGCGTGCATCAGTGGGACTCAACTTAGGTCCCCGTGCTCACCACGCCCGCACGCTGACCACTCGGTCACCGCCTTCCTTGTGTTATTCACGTAATCCTCAGATCCCTATGATGGTACTTAAACGTTAATATTCACATCATAATTGCTATCATTTTCTTTTTCATTCTTCACGTCATCTTTTATTGCTATTTCATTTGTGTAAATAAACCAGTTTCCCCGTTAACGTTTTCTATCACGAAGAAAGCAAGCTAAAGTTTCATGCCTCGTTCATTTTAACACACGTATCACGTATCTTATTTAACTTTTTTTCAGTGATTTGTTTGATGCTGTGTAACATTTGCTGCTGTAAATTACATAATATTTTACATACTGAGCAGGACTTTCGATCCCAAAGTATGAGAAATACTATAGAAAACAGGAGTCGCGCGGATCATTGCTTCGAAGCAGTGACTTGAGACGGATGGTATTCGCCTCGATCGCCACTTCGCTTCAGTCTTTGAGCGTGTCAGTGAGGGAAGGACGGCTATGTCTTGTGTGTGTCGTTCAGTGTCCGTTGCGCGGCAGGACCCGTGGATGACGAAAACTTCAGCAGGTGCTCCCGAGGGGCAGTACGAGCGGTGGCGCTGCCCCGGGGAAGCCGATGAGTGATGGCGGGAAGCCGATGAGTGATGGAGCTCAACTGTTGAGGCGGCGGCGGCTGAGCCATGCCTATTATTTGTGTAAGTAATATTATGTACGATTTGAGTATAGATTAAGGGCCATTTTACGAGCGATCCTAATTTATGCTGCGCCCTACCGAGCTCATGTTTGTCATCATGGCGTCTGGTGGGAAAAAATATTACCCGGGCAAAGTGACGGGGAACGAATCGGCGCCCAGGCTGCGGGAGGCACGAGTCAAGGTGACGCAGGAGGTAACGGGTGGACGAGACGGGATTATCCTTTAGCGGGGAAGGTGTGTGTGTGTGTGGGGTGGGTGGGGGGGGGGGGGGGGGGATTGTGTGTTTGTGTGTGTTTGTGTGTGTGTGTGTGTGTGTGTGTGTGTGTGTGAGAGAGAGAGAGAGAGAGAGAGAGAGAGAGAGAGAGAGAGAGAGAGAGAGAGAGAGAGAGAGAGAGAGAGATTTGATTTGATACAGTTTATTGAGGTAAATATATACATATACAGTATACAATTTTCTCAAAAGGCTATCGACGCGTGTGCAGCTTTAACCTAATCCTAATTGATAATCAAGTGGCAATGTACAAATGTTGAAGTTGCTACATCCTCAATGTTACTGTTACTATATATATACTTATAGATTTTACTTAAATATATTTCCCTTAAGTGTTAATTCTCACATGTTTTTGATAATGTTTTTTTTTATGTTTTTACATTTGTTCATCATTTCATATATTTTCCCGTGTTGGAACATCCAAATTATCTGACTAGTGACACAGTGTATGTTGGTGGTTCTGTACTGCCGGAGCGAGGGACATTCCATCATGTAATGGGTCAAGGTGTGGCCGCGAGGCTCATCACACAGCTTACAGTTAGTGTCTTGGTCTGTGCAGGCAACCCCAATCTCCCAGTAATACTTGTACCCAAGTCGTAAGCGTGTACAGAGCGACTCTTTCCACTTGCTGGTGTGGGACATAGTAGTGCTGGGCATTGCTGTGTACTTAGCTGTCATATTGCTTATCATTGTGTCGTATTGATGTTTTCTAATTTTTGTTTTTATCTGTGTGTACGTTTTAATACAATGTATGTCTATTTCTCCTTTTTTGGTTGCATTTTTAGCCACTTCGTCCACCCTGTCATGATACGTTATCCCAACATGCGAGGGCAGCCAAATGAAAGTTACCCCTCGCCCTGCGCGACTCATGTCATGTACAGCATTCCTACACTGGCCTACTATATCTCTGAACACATAACATTGCTGCTTAGCGACTTCAGGGCTCCCCTACTGTCAACATAAAATCGCACATCACCCTCTCCTTTCTTGATCTCCTCCAAGCTACACAGCACTGTGTACAGTTCAGCCTGGGTTGAGGATATGTCGTCGCTTAGTCTATACGAGTGTTCAGTCTCAGCCCAAGTGTCAATTTCGGGAACATATTCCCTAATTACTGCTCCACAACCCGCTCCACCGTTTTCCATTACGGAACCATCACAAAAGACCTGGCAAGTGGTATTTGTGTTCGTAGCTCAAATAACTCTGTTAGCTCATCAGCACTGTGCATACTCATTTTCTTTGTTCTGGGTTGTATGTCAATTTGTGGTTGTTTTTCTTCCCATGGCGTGGGCATCTTTACTCTTGGATAATTCTTACAACAGCTGATCAGGTCATGTTCCCGAAGTGGTCTAACTAAGTGCTTTATATAGCCTCTTTTGCCTTGTCGTCGGAAGGTTCTAGTGTTGTTTATGCAATCTTCAATGTCTTTTAGAAGATCGTATCCACCTGCATTCCTTATGTGTTTAATTACTGATGTTAAATTTATTTCTTCTACCCTGTGTTTGACAGTTGGCAAGACTAATTCTTGTCTCATGGCATCTATCATGGCATTTTTGGGGCAGTTCAGGATTATTCTCATGCTCTCGTTTTGCAATTTTTCAAGTTTACCGAACCTTCCTTCATCGAGACAGAAGAG
This sequence comes from Eriocheir sinensis, assembly GCF_024679095.1. Lineage (NCBI taxonomy): Eukaryota > Metazoa > Arthropoda > Malacostraca > Decapoda > Varunidae > Eriocheir > Eriocheir sinensis. The sequence goes on from NC_066515.1 coordinate 3,865,112, forward strand.
GACAGGGCTGGCGTAGTCGATGACAGAGCGCACAGTGCTGATGTACATAGATCTTAACACGGGAACACCGACGCCGTTCCCTCCCCAGGCCAGCGATCTCAAGGGTTGCATCCGAGTTCGACTTTGCATCATTATGCGAGAGAGTTCAGCATCTCTGATATCTGCAGTGTATCCTACATACACGCCGAGGTATTTATAGCTTCTGACTCTTTCAGTATATTTGTTATTTAGTGTTAGCACTTTATTACTCATCGCTCGACATTGAAACTTTGTTTTGTCCTCATTTATAAGGAAACCTATTTTTTTTGCATAGTGAACCAAATGTGTTCAATGCTACTTGCATGTCGTCGATGGATTTAGCCTGTAAGAGTATATCGTCAGCATAAATTATCGATTTTACTCCATTTGGTAACTTTTCACTAGCAATGCTATTCTTTAAAACATTGAATAATAGGGGGCCTAGCCCTCCCCCCCCCCCTGAGGCTTCCCTAATTCAAGTCTCTTCTCCGCAGACAGGGTCCCTTGATACGATACTTGAGCCCGCCGCCCTTGTAAATAGTCTCCCGCCCAATGAAGCAGCCTTCCCGCAACACCCATCTTGGCTAAACCGTGAAGAATAATTTCGCCATCAGCCCTGTCGAATGCACCCTTGAGATCGATAAATGCCCTGCAGTAGTCTGGATTATGAGCTAGACATTTTATAATGGCGTCGGTGGTTCCCCTGCCTTTTTTTAAAGCCATATACAATTTGTCTTCTATTATGTAATTGATTCTTTCTCGTATTATTCTTTCCATCATCTTGCTAAAACAGGACACGAGAGAGAGAGAGAGAGAGAGAGAGAGAGAGAGAGAGAGAGAGAGAGAGAGAGAGAGAGAGAGAGAGAGAGAGAGAGAGAGAGAGAGGATATTTCTATATACTGTAAATGTGTTCCCCTTTTAGGTCTTAAGCCCCGTTCACACTGTGCCGACTCTGGGCCACGACTACCCACGACTCTAGGGTACACGAAGTCTTGGGTGTTGATGTGAAAAGGTCAGGCATGTCTTGTAAGAAGTCTTGAGACTGTTGCCGAATGCTGCGCCGACGTTGTGACGGGAATCTGGAGTCGTGAGGGTTAGCACGATATGCTGGCAACTAGTTGGCCGACTGTCCCAGACAGTCGGCAAGACGCAAAGACCTCAATAAAACCTCCCCCCCTTCTTGGAGCGTGGGAACCAACTTGTCAAATGCAGAAGTCATTGGGTTGTCGTGGCTCAGAGTCGGCACAGTTTGAACGGGGCTTTAGTCGTAATAGGCTACGTACAGATATGGAGTTGATGTTTTGTGCATCAGTGAAAGTCGCTACTGATACCGTACCACCGTAAGGTTCCGTAAAAAGAGTAGGAGGAAGTAGGAAGACACTTACCGAACGGGCGTGAGCTATTCCCGGTGAGGATATATGTGAAGCGAGGAGGGTGCTGAAGCCCTTCAAAGACCCTTCCCATGTCCTCACTAACCGTTTCCCTTTTGTCTCATCAACACCAGAGAGCAGTTCAGCATGCTCTCTAAAGACAGTTCCTCTCTTTCTACACCACACTACATTCACACAACACACACCTTTTCCCAAAATTCAAAATTAAAAATGGCGAAAAATAACACTGCCTCGGAATCCCCCGCCTGGGGGGGGGGGCATAAATTCCCCCACGGAGGACTCCCTTTCTGGCTGCCGACTTGAGAGGTTTCCTGATAACTCCTCGAATCACCTCCTTATCAATTTCTGCAACATTCCTCGTCTTCGTTCTGATTTTCATTCTGTGGAACACCATCTCTCCTCCTCTGAACCTCATCTTCTCTTCCTCACCGAAACACAGGTTTCTGAGGCTACTGACAGCAATCTCTACTCTGTTCCCTCCTATTATCTCTATCCTAAATTTCGATCAAAACCTGGATGTTGCGCCTACGTGCGCAACGACATCACTTGCTCTCGTGCCCACGACCTTGACTCTTCTGAATTTTCCACCATCTAGCTAAGACTTCATTGTCATTCTATTACTAAATACATCTGTGCTGTTTATCTCTCACCTAACTCTGCTAACTATGTAAAATTCTTTGACTATTTTGAATTCTAAAGTGGAGCACATCTTGGCTCACTCTCCCTTCGCTGAAATCTCCATCTTGGGAGATTTCAATGTTCACCACCAACTTTGGCTTTCATCCTCTTTCACTGACCAGCCTGGTGAACAAGCCTACAACTTTGCTCTCCTCAACGACCTAGAGCAGTTGGTTCAGCACCCTACACGTATTCCCGACCGTCTTGGAGACAGGCCCAACATTCTAGACCTCTTCCTTACCTCTAATCCTTCTGTTCTCTCCGTTGGGCTCCTCCGATCATAACCTTATTTCTGTATTCTGTCCTGTCGCTCCTGTACATCCTCTGGACCCACCGAAGAGGCGATGCTTCTGGCATTTTGCTTCAGCTCGGTGGGATGACCTGAGGATGTACTTTTCCCATTTCCCGTGGAATGATTACTGCTTCCAGGAGAGAGACCCCTCTGTGTGTGCCCAGCGCATCTCAGGGGTGATTGTCTCTGGAATGGAGGCATACATTCCACGTTCTTTCTCTACTCCTCATGCTAAAAAGCCGTGGTTTAATCACGCTTGTTCTCGTGCTATTAAAGATAGAGAGGCAGCTCACAAAAGGTTCCAGAGCCTTCGAACTCCCGCTAACTATGACCTTTACATTTCAGCCCGGAATCGTGCCAAATCTATTCTCCGACTTACCAAAACTTCTTTTATCAATAGAAAATATCAACACCTTGCTTCTTCTAATTCTTCCCGTGACTTCTGGCATCTAGCCAAAAATATCTCCTCTAACTTCACTTCTTCCTCTTTCCCTCCTCTCCTTAACCCTGACGGCTGCACTGCCGTCTCATATGTCTCTAAGGCTGAACTCTTCGCTCAAACTTTCTGTAAGAACTCCACTCTGGACGATTCTGGGCATATTCCCCCTACTCATCCCCCCTCTGACTCCTTTATGCCTGTTATTAAGATTCTTCCAAATTATGTTTTCTATGCCCTCTCTGCCCTCAACTCTCAGAAGGCTTATGGACCTGATGGAGTGCCTCCTATTGTCCTTAAAAACTGTGCTACCGTGCTAACACCCTGCCTGATCAAACTATTTCGTCTCTGTCTATCAACATCTACCTTTCCTTCCTGCTGGAAGTATGCCTTTGTACAGCCTGTGCCTAAGAAGGGGACCGTTCCAATCCCTCAAACTACCGCCCTATAGCTGTACTTTCATGTATAACTAAAGCTTTTGAATCAATCCTTAACCGGAAGATTCAAAAGCACCTTTCCACTTCTAATCTTCTATCTGATCGCCAGTATGGGTTCCGCAAGGGACGTTCTACTGGCGATCTTCTTGCTCTCTTAACTGACTCTTGGTCATCCTCTCTTAGCCGTTTCGGTGAAACTTTCTCTGTTGCGCTAGACATATCGAAAGCCTTCGATAGAGTCTGGCACAAGTCTTTGCTTTCTAAACTGCCCTCTTTCGGATTCTATCCCTCTCTCTGTTCCTTTATCTCCAGTTTCCTTTCCGGCCGTTCTATCTCTGCAGTGGTAGACGGTCACTGTTCTTCCCCTAAACCTCTCAACAGTGGTGTTCCACAGGGCTCTGTCCTATCACCCACTCTCTTCCTGTTATTCATCAATGATCTTTCCATAACAAACTGTCCCGTCCACTCATACGCCGACGACTCCACTCTGCATTATTCAACTTCTTTCAGTAGAAGACCATTACTACAGGAAGTACACGACTCCAGACTGGAGGCTGCAGAACGCTTAACCTCAGACCTTGCTATCATTTCCTATTGGTGCAGAAGGAACCTTGTGTCCTTCAATGCCTCAAAAACTCAATTTCTCCACCTATCAACTCGACACAATCTTCCAAACACCTATCCCCTATTATTCGATAACACTCAGCTATCACCTTCTTCAACACTAAACATCCTCGGTCTTTTCTTAACTCAAAATCTCAACTGGAAACTTCACATCTCCTTTCTCGCTAAATCAGCTTCCTCGAGGTTGGGCGTTCTGTATCGTCTCCGCCAGTTCTTCTCCCCCACGCAGTTGTTATCCATATACAGGGGCCTTGCCCGCCCTCGTATGGAGTATGCATCTCACGTGTGAGGGAGCTCCACTCACACAGGTCTTCTGGACAGAGTGGAGTCTAAGGCTCTTCGTCTCATCAGCTCTCCTCCTCCTACTGATAGTCTTCTACCTCTTAAATTCCGTCGCGATGTTGCCTCTCTTTCTGTCTTCTATCGATATTTCCACGCTGACTGCTCTTCTGAACTTGCTAACCGCATGCCTCCCCCCCCTCCCGCGGCCCTGCTGCACACGACTTTCTACTCATGCTCATCCCTATAATGTCCAAACCCCTTATGCAAGAGTTAACCAGCATCTTCACTCTTTCATCCCTCACGCTGGTAAACTCTGGAACAATCTTCCTTCATATGTATTTCCTCCTGCCTACGACTTGAACTCTTTCAAGAGAAGGGTATCAGGACACCTCTCCTCCCGAAATTGATCTCTCAATCGGCAACCTCTTTTGATTCTTTTTTAGGAGCAGCGAGTAGCGGGATTTTTTTTATTTATTATTATTTCCTTTTTTTGTGCCCTTGAGCTGTCTCCTTTGTTGTAAAAAAAAAAAAAAAAGAGCACTACTTCGCGAGGCGCGCGAAGGAACTGTGTTCTGGTGCATCACGGTTGGTAGTTGCCTGCACTTGATGTGGAGGTGTATTACCTCGGTGAACTTAATACGTAAACACATACAAGCTTGCTGCAGCCCTTCGGTACCGTATGTCCATTACGCACATTTACGGATCATCCTTATCACCGCTTATTGTCATTCGGCGCTGGGGAAGCGTGGCCTTGCTGTGCTAATAAAGCTCTGTTCACACTGTGCCGACTCTGGGCCACGACTACCCATGACTCTAGGATACACGAGGTCTTGGGTGTTGATGTGAAAGGGTCGGGCATGTCTTGAAAGGGGTCTTGAGATTGTTGCCGAATACTGCGCCGACGTCGTGACGTGAGTCTGGAGTCGTGAGGGTTAGCACGACACGCTGGCAGCTAGTTGGCCGAATGTCCTAGACAGTCGGCAAGACACCAAGACCCCAATAAAACCTCCCACCCCTTCTTGGAGCGTGGGAACCAACTTGTCAAATGGAAAAGTCGCTGGGTTGTCGTGGCCCCGAGTCGGCACAGTGTGAACGGGGCTTAAGGTGCTTCTGCCGCGGACACAGGCATCACCGGGAGGGAGGGAGGCGGAGGCTCATGGAAACTGAACTTCCTGGTTGGCCGCGCGTTCTTGGCGAGTTTCATGTATTCTTCAGAGAAGCATCCTAATATTTAGCACGCTCTGTCCAATATATGACCAGGTGTATCAAGGACCTCACCATTCTGCTTCATATGCCATTTGGCCCACACATATGACGCTTCCAAGCTCCTGATGCTCGTGAGGGTGTGGGAACTACCTTTAGGGTAAATAAGGAGAATCACTACGCGCCTCCAATATTGCTCCCACGGCAATAATAACCTTTCCAAGGTATCACATACTGTTGTACTACTCTAGTTTTACCGGCGCATCAAACATATACTGCGTCTACAAGTGATGATAAGGAGTGCTATGAAAACCACGGAAATTGTGGGGTAAAAGCAGCTATTGTAATGATGATGTCTACCTGAAATGAAGCGTTTCTGTGCTCTACTTACGGCGAAAATATATATTTTGTAAATAAAGCCACCAATGGCGGCCCAGTGGTCTATCGCCATTTTGATGGCGACAGTGCGCATGAACAATAAATGCAGGTAACCTCTCTCTTGCTAAGGGATCAAGTGTTAAAGGAAAATCAAGTATTAAATATAAGAGATTCCGGAGTTCAAGTAGTTAGTTTGAGAGTTTTTTGTTGGTTTCATATGTGCGACGAGTATAATAGGCGTCGCGGTCAGGTGTTTCTTGGCTTGCCCCTGCCCGGCTCACCACTCACCAGGATTTGTAATGAAGAAATGGTGGAAAGACGTGGGGAGCAACAGTCCCAGGTTCGGGAGGCACACTCACCATTTCGCCAGCTATTTGGCGTACATTCCCGGATGTTGGCGAGCGGTTCCTCCATTTCCTTCTCCACGCTGCAACAATATAATCCGTCCACTTAAGATAAGGGGGGGAGGGTCCCGGGGGGAGCGCAGCCCCCCTTGGTTAGCAGGGGGGTCGAGAGGGGTGAAGCCCTCCCGTCAGCTGTCAGGTCGTAAAGTTCGGTTGGAGTAGTTTAAATATGCTCCCCCACCCAAACAACCCGACTTCCCGCGGGTCCCCCAAGATCGTTGGAGGAAGGGGACTAATTCGGCCTTTTTCTTTACTTTTAAGTACTTGCGCCTTCATATTATGGTTAAGGGACATTAACCATAATATGGAGACGTAATATCGTATTTTGGAAGCGCGGAGTGATTCTACACAATTATCTTTATCAAATCAGAATAGGCCTCGTTACAGTAAACTCATTGATTTGTGGTCATTAATTATTTACTATTATAATTTCTCATCAGAAAACAATAAGCAGGAGGTAGGTAGGTAGGAGGAGGCAGGATGGTATGCCCATCTACCTAATAGAACGGATGGCCAAGAGTGAAGATTTGTGGATGTCTTAGAGCCAGTTTAGCTCACACACACACACACACACACACACACACACACACACACTCGGCCTGGTAGCTCAAGGGTAGAGTGTCTGGCTCACAACCAGAAGGACCGGGGTTCGATTCCCCGGCCGGGTGAAGATAAGTTGGGTTTATCTTCTTTCACGTGTTGCCCCTGTTCACCTAGCAGTGAGTAGATACGCGACGTCAGGCAAGGAGTTGTGACCTCGTTGTCGCAGTGTGTTGTGTGCGAGTCTCTGTCCTACCCAAAGATCGGTACTACGAGCTCTGTGCTCTTCCGTAGGGGAACGGCTGGCTGTCTTGAGAGAGACCCGCAGCAGGCCAAGAGGTGAATTACACACACACACACACACAAGTACGCACGCACGCACGAACGAACGCACCCACACGCACACAAAGAGATCGTACACTGTCACTCGTGATCCTGTGTGTGTGTGTGTGTGTGTGTGTGTCACCATGGTCTGATCACGCGCTGAACTCGCGATCCCCAGCCACTACCCTCCCCGAATGAGCGTGGAGCTCAGGTAACGAATCTTTTGATACTGCACTATATTACGTCAGTCTGTGCGCGCGCGCGCTCGTGTGTGTGTGGGTGGGTGGTTGTGTGTTGGTGTGTGTGTGTGTAACTGTAGATGAAAAAAGGAACGAAAAAAAAATGTGTCGGAGTACATAGATGATGAAAAGCAAAGTAAGACGAACAGGAGGAGGAGGAGGAGGAGGAACAGCAGCAGCAGGAGGAGGAGGAGGTGACTATATAGATGATAAGAGAACTTAAATAGTAGATGATGAAAAGCAAGGAGAGATTGCGACCCTGAGGGAACGAGGACAGACAAAAGACGGCGAAATAAAGGTCAGCGAGACGGAAGGCGCCAGATGAAAGGAAAATCCGTTCAGAGGGCAAAAAAATTCGGTCCTGCCTTTGTCTGGCGGTAGACGACACCAGGGGATCTCATCGCACAAATTACACAATATCGAATCTCTGGTGCCGGTCTTCATTTGTTTCGATTATTTCTCCATCTCCGCCTCTGCCTCCGCCGCCGTCACCACCGCCATCACCACCACCATGCTAGATCTGCTGCCGCGTCGTGGGGGAAAGGATTTTGTTGGAAGAGAGAGAGAGAGAGAGAGAGAGAGAGAGAGAGAGAGAGAGAGAGAGAGAGAGAGAGAGAGAGAGAGAGAGAGAGAGAGAGAGAGAGAGAGAGAGAGAGAGAGAGAGAGATTTACATAGGTTTACATAGAAATTCAGACCACACAGACCCTAAAGTCCAGACTAGGTGGTCTGTCCTTAAACCTAAGTGATTCTTAGATAGTTCCAAAACTTTGTATTTCTACTTTAGTAAACATTAAGTTGAAGGATGTGTTAGTCGAGCTTGTTTTTAAAGGAGTCAATCGTGTTGCATTGGACCACTGAAGGTGGAAGCTTATTCCATTCTCGCACTACAGCGTTGGTGAAGAAAAATTTGGTGATAGTCTGAGAGAGAGAGAGAGAGAGAGAGAGAGAGAGAGAGAGAGAGAGAGAGAGAGAGTGCAAATGGGTTAAAAGGTTAGTAAAGGCAGGGATAATATGGGAAGAGAAGGAACATATAATTTAAAGGAAAATAAATTAGTCTGAGGAAGAGAAGAATGGAATAAAGGGCAAAGAGGAGAGAGTGAGGAGAAGATGATGAAGGGGAAAAATAACAATGCAGAGAGGAGGATAGAAAGGAGAACTTAGAAAGAGGAGATAGAGTTGGAGGCTAGGCTAGACGAAGAATGTAATCAGTAAAATGGAAAATGGAAATGACAGGAAGGGACAGAGAGGAACTGTAACGGGGACTTTGAGCGTTGATCAAACTTACTGAGAGCTGATCAAACTTACACAAACGAAAGTAGTTGGATGAAGACGTTGAAGGAACTTTGAATGTATATATCTCTTATGCAGGGTAACCCCAATGTGCTGGTTCCCTTCACTCCCTTCTCGCACCTTCTTCCTCTTCCTCCTCCTCCTCTTCCTTACCATCCATCCTTTTTCCTCCAACAACGCTCCTCCATCCTATTGCCCAACATGGCTTCCGTCTTTCCCTCCCTCCCTTGATTAATATCCTTCCCTCTCTACTCCTGCCGTTCACTTCCACCTCTTTTATCATGGTTTATCTTCCCCTTTTACCGATCATCCTTATTTACTTTACGTCCTTCCTCCGTGACATTTCATCCCCTCTTTATCGTTTAACATTAACACTAACAATTTTCGTTTTTTTCCCTCACCCTCTTTCTTCTTCACTATCCCATCTCTATGTCTCCCGTCTCGCGGTGTACCTTATATCATCGTACTCTTTCCTTCTCTTTCCTTTCCTTTCTTTCGTCTTCCACTTTTCATCCTCATTTGAACAATACTCAAACACCACCAAACCAGTATCTCCAATGCCACCCCTCCTCCCTCCTCCTTTCTTCCTCCCCTCCCTCCTCCTCTGTTCTTTAAGGCCGATTCAAACTACCAGCACGTTTACGGAGAGTGATCGTACCTGAACGGGACCGTATCTGACCGGCACCAGCATGTGTATCCACACTACACCAGCACGTAAACGGCCCGGACCTGCAAGAGGCCGGCAACAACCTGCTCACACCGTTTCGTAGCAGTACGATCCTGTCCTTCACCCCGGACACATTTCAGCTGTGCTAACCATGTTCAAGAATATTAGTGACAATGACTTGGCAGTGATGCACTTCTTATGGGAGAAGAGGAAAATAAAAATCTCCAAAAGAAAAACAAAAGACTTTGGGTACATAAATCATGAAAGAAAAGGGAAACAGGAGAATATGCAACACTATACAAATAACTGATGAACGATGAACAAAGATTCCATCAGTATTTCAGGCTGTCCAGACATCAGATTCATGAGTTGCTAAATCTACTTGAGGACACTATCAGTAAAAGATAGTAAAAAGTCAGGTCACACGTCAAGTGCAAGGACCACTACTTTGGGCCTTGACCACACCTCACCTGTTTATTCTCAGCAGCGCACATCTGAATAGCTACACATTCTAAAGCCTAAATGAATGCATGAATATTAATTACAAGCGAAGTTGGATATATTGACAAAATAAATTTTAATGAATACTATTATTGCTGCTGTATCTGAATATTGGGTGCTGTTTTGGTATGTTATCTACCATGTGTTTTCTGTTCTGGTATGTTATCTACCTTCAAGCAAAGTAGTTTAAAACGAGTTTATTCGTCAAATTAAAAAAAACATTGATTGAAGTAAAAACACCCGAATAGTTCAAGTAGAGTAGTTTAAAACGAATATATTCCTCTTGTTAACTTCTTTCATGTCTCCACCACAGTAACTACATGGGGCCTGAAATGTGAAAGTTACATGTTAATTGCGTAATTGAACAGCTTATTAGGCTAACACGGTATCTGCACAGTTTACTCACAGTATCATTTGCAGCATCTAGAAGGTGTTTTTTGTTTATTAGGCTAACACGGTATCTCCACAGTTTACTCAGAGTATCATTTGCAGCATCAAGAAGGTGGTTTTGCCGAAGGAAGGCAATTGCGACTTCCTCTGAAGGCACTATGTTGCAGTAAAATTCAGGAGTAGGACGCATATCTGTGCACTTGTCGACGGACGGAGAGACACAGAATTGACATAATCGTGACTTCGTCACCTTCGCAAGTGTGAAACGTGAGTTGGGGAACTAAGCTGTGAAACGTGAGTTTGGGAACTGAGCTGTGTGTGAAACGAGTGAAACGAATCATGATTCGTGTGAAACGTGAGTTTGGGAACTGAGCAGTCTGTGAAACGAGTGGAACGTATCATGATTCGTTGCTGATTTAGCAAGGTAGATAATACTCCAAAACAGACGCGTACCAGGTAAGCAAAAATAACGAGGTAGATAATACACCAAAACAGCACCGATTATTGCCAATCAGTGTTTTACTTTTTAAATCTTAGTTACCTTTTGAGAGAGAGAGAGAGAGAGAGAGAGAGAGAGAGAATGAATGCGGTGCTACGCTCCCCGAGGCCACGCCTGACTGCTGTACTGGTGCCGGTCGGTCACTGAAGCGTGTTCACACTATCCAACACTGACAGGCTCCGGACCGGCGCGAACCTGCAAAATGTTATCGCCTTTACTTCTCACTCTTCTCCTTCACTCCATTCTTCCTACTCTTCTCAGTGTCTCTTCACTCACTTTTAGATCTTTTCCCAAACCCTCCCTCCCCCTTGCCCCCACATCTCCTTCCTCTCCTCCTTCACTTCCTTCTTTCATTCCTTTACTCTGCCTCTCTTCTTACCTCTTTTTTCTTCCCACCTCCCTCCTCCCAAGAGTGTCTTTCAGCAGCTTCCAGTTTCTCTTCTCTGGCACTCCTTTCTCCTCCTGGCCTCCTCCCTTGTCTTCCCCTTGTTCCCCCCCTCCCTCCCCCTCCCCTTTCTTCCCTTCTCCCAGCCCCTCTTATCTGCGTTGCTCGACTCACCTGATGTTTTTCGTAAGAATTGTTTCCATTTCGTATTCAAGTTGAAAGCTACAACACTCGACCCAATGAGTGTGTACCACCCCCCTCCTCTCTCTCTCTCTCTCTCTCTCTCTCTCTCTCTCTCTCTCTCTCTCTCTCTCTCTCTCTCTCTCTCTCTCTCTCTCTCTCTCTCTCGGATCACAACCGAGAGAGCCCGGGTTCGATTCCCGGGCGGAGTGGAAAAATTTGGGAGGCTTTTCCGATACCCTACGCCCCTGTCCACCCAGCAGTGAATGGGTACCAGGTATTAATCGGGGGTTGTGTCCCGTCTCCTGGGATCTGTTCCCTTCTACAATTCCTTCCTCTCCTGTCTCTCTCCGGCATATGACCAAAGATGTTGCGCTGATTAAACGAAACTTTCCAACTCTCTCTCTCTCTCTCTCTCTCTCTGTTTTTTTTTTATTTAAACTGACAATTTGTAGTAAACAACATATTTGTTTTTGTCAACGACACTTTATGCGAACGTTCGTAACGAGAAGCATTTGCTTCACTGTGCACTTTTCAGGGCCTAAAATGTCACTTTTTCTTGTGCATTATTTCAAAAGCCCTTTACACTTGTTCACTGTGTATTTAGCATCACTAGTGGTGTGGGGCATGTTCTTCGCCACCTGTGAGCAGCCACTTTTACCTGCTGGGTGGACATTTCCCTCACTGTTGGCCCTGCCGCCGTGAACGTGTTCCACAGGCGGGACACCCTGGAGGTGAAGGTCCTCTGGTGCTGGCTGGCGCGTGACCTTGGCACCCCGACCTGCTCGTGGCTGGAGAGTACCGTTCTCGTATCTCTCACAGCCTCTCGCGGGGGGAGCCTCAGCCTCGCCAGGTGTGGTACTCCTTGTACCTGGGCCTTGTGGAACACCACCAGCGCAGCGACGTCCCGGCGGTGCTCCAGAGTGTCTAGAGGTATAATATCCTGAGGGGGCGGCTGGGGGTTGTTCTCCTGTAACAGTCGCTGCACCCGTCGCTCCACCTTGTCCAGTCTATGCAGGTCAGAGCCCCGTACTTCAGTTAGGGTCTTATCTGGGCCTTGTAGAGGAGCATAATTCCTCGCTTGTCGAGGAAATTAGCCACTCTACGAAGGGCAGAGACACGTAGGGAGGCTTGGTGGGCGACGCGTTTCAGGTGGCGGTCGAAGCGCAGCTCTCGGTCCAAGTCCACTCCGAGGACCCTGACGTAATCCTGGAGCGGGAGGGTGACGGAGCCAAACATCACCCTTCCTTCGACAGCTTGTGTGGCTGCCGGGGATCGAGAGATCACCATCGCCTGAGTCTTCTAAGGAGCAAAGTTCACCTGCCAGCGCTCCCCCCACTCCCGTATCAAGCGTAGATGCTGGTTGACGTCAGCAACCGCTTGCTGGCTTTCTTGGCGAGGGTAGGAGAGGGCGAGCGTGCAGTCGTCAGCGTATGCAGAGACTGCTGGCAGACTCCTGAGAAGGTCGTCGATGTACAGATTCCAGAGGACAGGTCCCGGCACAGATCCCTGAGGGACTCAGGCACCCACTGGGAGGTCCTTGGACTGCTGGCCGCCGACGACGACGTGGAGGCTTCTTCCTTGAAGGTAGTCGCTCATCAGCATCAGCAGGTGTCCTTGGATGCCTTTGGCACGAAGCCTCTCCAGCAAGCCCGCGTGCCACACCCGGTCAAAAGCACCCGCGATGTCGAGAGCGACGACAATGGTATCCAGGCCGGTGTCTAGTGAGTCCTGCCAATCCCTGGAGAGGAGCAGCAGGAGGTCTGAAGTGGAGCGGCCAGATCTGAGCCCAAACCGCTGGTCAGTGATGAGGGCGTTGTTCTCGAGGTGGCGGGTGATGGCCTCCACCACTATTCTCTCGAAGATTTTTCCAACTACAGACAGGAGGGAGATAGGCCTGTAGTTGGCACTGTCAGATCTGGCCCGCTTTTTGTGAACCGGCACCACGCGAGCCTCCTTCCATATAGAGGGCCAGGTGTTCTCCCGGACACAGGCCCCGAACACCTACCTCTCTCTCTCTCTCTCTCTCTCTCTCACATAAAGCAAAAAAACATTCATCACAGCGGTATCGAATCGTTATTGAAAACGAATCAAGCAAACAGTTTTCTCGTGCCCGCCTTCATAGCTGGCCAGACAAAATGGAAAGAAAAGATGTCCGCGCCGCGTCGCATTCGATAATAGTTAAAAAGAAAGGAAGGGAAAACACGGATAGCCATACAACGAAAAGCGAAATATCTATCCGATGATTACGAGCCGCCGTTGACTGGACTCATGTAACGGGTTTGTCGAGGGGCGTTTAAAGGGTGTTGATTAAGACTTCAGCTTCCTTAAGGCGAATTATATTCGTAGCCTTTATGTACAAGAAGCGACGGAGCGAGAGCGACTGTCGTTGTGTGTCAGTCGGACTCTCGTGAAGGAGTCGCGAGTTACAGGTTGGAAAATAATTGTTACAATTGGTCACGTATGTCAAGGTGACCTCCACGCACCATCGGAGTGCTAAGTATACAAAACTGAGACGGTAAACACTGACGGACGACATTCCTATAAGGTGGCGTGATCTATCTGTCGTGGGGTTTTTCCATTGACAATTGTATGCCTAATTCGTGGTGATATTAAATAATAATAATACATTGATATCCTACTATAACACTGCTCGGTCACCTACCAGTGATCGCGACCTCGCGATATATAAAAATCGAAATAGCAGTCTAGGTACCATGAACATACATAGAGGGAGTTTGTCAAGCAGACTGCCTATGATACAATCATATGAAAACACTGGCTATGTAAGAACAGATGTGGAAATATAATATAAATAGGGAGAGGAAAACCACAACGTGTGTGACATGAAACATAAGAAACCTCTCAAAAGATAAATATAAGGACACATGTATAAGAAACTATCAACTGGCATAGTTACAGACAATGAAACGTTGATCTAGCTCCTAAAAAAAAAAAATACAGTAGTGAAACACAGTACAATGTTAAGTATAGGAGCAGCCAGGTTTCTGTCCCCTGACTTGTCTGAGAAAAGGAAAACTACCTTGCCAGTGGCCTCCCTGCATCCAGTCGCCGCGTCTGCACAACCAAATAATCGTGCAGGACAGAGTTTCTCCTAATAAGGTAGCACATGACGACGAGACTGACGAACATCAGAAACATTGGTACAAAAAATCCAGGGTACAGGTAGGGGAGATGCAAATAATCAGGCAGCGTTTCCTCCAGGGTTTCCGCAAACTCTGTTTTGTTCGCGAAAGACAATGAATTAAGGGAATTAGTCACATACGAGATGCTGGAGAAATGAATGTCATCGAGAGACCGTAGAGGAAACACTCGATGGGAAATATTGGCCGTGAAAACCAGACGAATCCGGGACGGGTACGTTGTTATGTTAGTGGAGCGGATATAACATGCTTCCGCTATGGCATAGTGACCAGTAACCCGTTGATAAGTGGTACCCTCCGGGCAGATGACCGATACATAGAATGACTGATGGAAATAAACATAATGCAGACCCTGTAATTTCTTATTGAAAAAAGGCGTTGGTGTTAGATGCTTGTAAGGGCACAGTGAAAGAGCTTCAGACGCGTTCACGCGGGTGAGGGCGATCTCGCATACCCCTCCCGAACTGGAAGGAAGGCAAAGAGAGACGCAGAGCAATAGAATCGCCCGAAGACCGTCTCCTTGCAATACTGCAAGAGTGAGTAGCTACCTGTTGAATACAGAGCGAAATCCTTCGCGAGTAGAACAAGAGACGGGACGTGTCCAGGGCTAACACACTGTCCTTTGCCGAAAAGGAACAGGACAATTTCGTGTGCCTCAAACACGTCCGCCGTCTGAAACGGAACATGAATGATTATGGCATCAGGGGTGAGGCTGGACTCAATCAAGGGGTAAAAATATTGACTCATGTCCGGGGTGAATAAAGGCGTCAGGCTATAATTTTGATACCCGATCTGGACAGTCGTTCTCAAATCGTGTAGAGGGAACAAGGCAGGTGTGACTCTACCGTGCGCTGCATCAACCATGTTGCTAATAACCTGCTGATTAGCCGTTGCGACGGAGTTAATGACGTTTTCCAATACATGCAAGGCCTGATCTAGGAGGAGAAACTGATTCACCTGGTCGATCTGTTTGACAACTATGTTGATAACCTCTACCATCTTATTTGTCTGCTCTAGCAGTTCCTCAATGTTAGTATGCAATTGCGCAAGTTTTCTACAATTGGCGTGGATCACCCTGCGATTTCTAGCAGCAAAGGAAAGTACATGAGCGTAGTGGTCCCGCAAATCGCGAACGTCCTCGTCGGTAGCCGTACCGAAAAGGAACTTTGAGGCGGACCCCACGATGTTGAGCAATCCCCTCTTTACCCGAGAGTGAACGGAGTGAAAACTATAATCCATGTTTACCTCATCAACTTTTCCCCGTAAGAACAGAATCCTATCCTCCAGTAGTTGAAAAAGAGTCAGAGAGTTGGTACTAGAAGGAGCCTTTGATTCCCTAGTCTTGGTAGCCCGGATGGCGTCTGACATGCCGAGTAGTTTTTCTGAGACTATCCTGATTATGTCCGTGCTGTTGGTCAAGGAAGTATATGGATATTTTACGAGGAGCACATCTTCTATGAGGAAGACCTCTCCTATGTGTGCCGTGAGGGCACCAGGCTTCAGGCGGATGGGTGTTGTTGCAAGCAGGGAGCCGAGGGACAACAAGATGATCAGAAAACGCAACATCATGATCTGAAAGTGGTGGGAATGAAGTATTTAAACCCGTGGTCTCAAGTTATAGCTATGGGTGTTGGGATTATCTTGTTGAACATTTGACTCTGAGGGGGAAGTACCAATATCAAGGTCCAAAGGTGAGGGAATTACTTTCAGACGATCACTGTGAACTTCTAGACTGACTCCACTATTCGACTCGAGAACCTCGAACCGATTTCCCCTGACATTCCGAACAACTCGGTAAGGACCCACAAATTTAGCCCCAGTTTCGAACTCCTTTCCGCTTGCTTAATCATGACTGTGTCACCCTCTTTGAAATTCACCGGGACGGCCTGTTTGTGTTGTTTTGACATCATTTCAACCTTCGTAGCTTTTAACGTACACCTAACTTCTGAGTGTATCTTGGAAAACATATGCATCTGCTGTTGTGCGTACCTATCAATGTTGTAGAGAGGTTGCTGTGGGGTTGTTAGGAAGTCGTACGGAAGACGTTTCTCCACCCCATACAAGATGTAGTAGGGAGACTTCCCCGTAGAGTCGTTTACCGACGTATTTATGGAAGCGGCTATATGCGATAGCCAATCCTCCCAATTATCGTGGAGATCGTTCACGATAGGCCTGAGGACCTGTAAGATTTTCCTATTAGCCCTCTCCGCCAACCCATTAGCAGCAGGGTGGTAAGCTGTGATGAAGGATTGCGTGATGTTAAACTGAGCGCATATTTCGCTCAATACTGAGTTCCCAAACTCGGTGCCATTGTCACTCAAAAGAATTCGAGGAGACGAATGTGGACACAACACGTGAGTCACGAGGGCATGGGCCACGCGTGTGGCTGTCTTGTCCTTGAGAGGCGCTAGAACTAGAAACCTAGAGAACTGGTCGACGCACACCAATAAGTAGCGCGAGCCATGTTGGCTCTGGGGGAGCTGTAATAAGTCTATATTAACAACATCCCATGGCGCCTCTGGTACTGGGTATTGCAACATAGGTGCTGGCCCTTTGACGGACCCCTTGTGCTTAGCACAAACGACGCAATGTGCGACATGTTTTTCTACATCAACCCGTAATGTGGGCCAGTAGAATTTTCGTCTGGTGACAGATAGCGTCTTGTCTCTTCCTGGGTGACCCGCAATGGGAGTGTTATGGACCAGCTTAAGCGTCACGGGGACGTATATGTCTGGGATGACCAGTTGGTCTATAGGTACCGGTTTGGTTGGCCATGACCTACAAAGGAGGTTGTCCTCTGATAGGAAGAATTGTGAAAAGGGAACTGGCAATTCAGGAAGGTTTGATTCGTCTCCCGACTCGAGGGCGTAAATTAACCTCTTCCACACAGGGTGGTCACGCTGAGCAGTGTAGCTCAGGTGAAGTGAAGTTGTGGATGACCTCCGGGGTGGTAATCGCGCCTATCGGAACATTCCGAGATAAGGCATCTGCGACCACATTTGTTTTCCCGGTGATGTATTTTATCTCCGGATTGTATGCTTGGATCGTTAAGAACCATCTTGCCAGACGACCGTGTAGGTTTTTTCCCTTGAAAAGATCAGTTATGGCCGCGTGGTCCGTAAACACCACAATTTTGTACCCCATCACAATGTCACGAAAATGCTTCAGAGCCCACACAATGGCAAGAGCCTCTAGGTGGGTAACAGAATAGTTCTTTCCGGAGCTGTAAGTACTGACTGGCGAACGCTATCACATGCTTTTGCCGGACATATCTGTTTGCATCAGCGCGGCTCCTACTCCACTAGCCGAAGCGTCGGTACAAAGCTGAAAGGGGTCCTTGAAATCCGGAAAGACAAGGACCGGAGCCCGTGTAAGCGCTTTCTTTAAATCCTCAAAACTCGTTTGTTGAGCTGGGAGCCACTGAAATGGTACGTCTTTCTTTAAAAGATGGGTTAGGGACTCGCGCGAGCTGCGAAGTCCTTAATGAAAGGCCTGTAATAACCTGCGACACCCAAGAAAGACCGTACCTTGTCCGCAGACGTTGGCTGAGGAACTCGGCAATAGCCTTTATTTTGTCGTCCACTGTATGGATGCCGAATTCGTCCACGACATGCCCCAAGAACTTGATCCGAGGCTTTAAAATTCACATTTGGTGATTTTGAGCTTTAATCCGACCTCTTGAAGTCTGTGTAGGACTGCTTTTAGTGTTTCCATGTGTGCATGCACGTCTTTACTTGCTATGATGATGTCGTCTAAATACACATAGACAGAGTTGCCCAGCAAGTCACCAAAAAGACTGGTCAGTGTCCTTGAAAGTCAAGGGAGCTCCTTTGAGCCCGAACGGCATCCTCGTCCACTCATAGTGGCCATGAGGCGTGCTGAAAGCCGTTATTTCACGTGACTCCGGGGCCATGGGCAGTTGCCAGTAGCCACTGACCAGATCAAGACTCGTAAAGACTTTATTTCCTCTACCGAGACACATCAGAAGATCTCTAAGAACGGGAAGCGGAAAATGATCATCCACGGTCGCGGTGTTCACACGCCGGAAATCAATCACAGACGATAAGAGCCGTCTTTCTTTGGAACCAGGAACAAGGGCGAATTCCACGGGGAATTCGATTCTTTGATGACACCTTGTTCTAACATTTCAGAGATAAGTTGTTGCACCACCTCCCTCTGACTGTGGGGGAGCTTGTACGCATTGATATATACAGGATTTGTATTGGGTTTTAACTTAATGTGGTGTTCAGCACACTGCGTAACTCCAAGCGGCTCGCCTGGTAGAGCAAGCGCCCCCCGATAATGTTCCAGAAGCTGGACTAAGGTTGGCTTAATTTCGGAATAGTGTGCAACTTTTAAGAATGCCTCTAAATTAGCTGTGTCTTGTTCGGGAGAAGCCTGACACGCCGAGGTTATGCCTGAGACTTGGGCTGAAGGGTATTCAGCTGGTTCCGGGGCGACATTTCTCCCATACACTAGACACTGGCATAATCGAACACCGTGTTTTAAGGATACAGGGGATCCAGACGTGTTTATTACCAATGCCTCTGCAAAACCTCCCTCCTTGACTGTTGCAAGAGTTACCTCCACCGTCACGCGGTGTACGTGAGGAACTCCGTCGATACACACATCACTGCCCGCCGGAGGGGCGTTAGGCAAACGGATTTTAACAAGTTTTGCAGCACGATCCGGAACTATATGAGGACTTTCTACGACTGCCGTTACTGTCCGCCACAAGTCTGCAATGGTTTCGTGTGGTTTGACCGTAAGAGGGGACACTTGGGCGGTGGCAGCCCCTGAGTCTGTGGTGGGTTGGTCAATTTCCACCTCTGAGGGTGAGATTACAGTTGACAGAGGCGATGGATTGACCATCCCCTGTATGCGTCGGCCTTGATACACGATCGCGTTGCTTACAGGGTTTATGGCGATGTGCAGGTCTTTCATGGCGTTCAATCCTAAGATCCCATCCACAGGTAAAGCAAACCTGCTAGAGACATAAAAGAAATCTCGAAAGGGACATACTTTTTCATGTAAGCTGACTGTTAGTGGTACTCGCCCAAGAAATCCCAAAGTGGTGCCCGTCACGCCTACCACATTCAGGTCGTTCTCTTGGAGCGGCCAATTTTCCCCACTCGCTTGTCGTGTCAGTGACCTGTAAGCGGAGTCGGATATGACATTGACTGTGGCACCTGTGTCAACCGCTAAGGTGAGTGAAGTGTTGCCCACCTTGCAAGGGAGGGCAATTATGCTTGTCCGTCCCAAGGCGGCAATGACGGAGTCAAGTTGCTCCCAATTAGTATTTTCCTTAAGGGACACTTGGATGTACGCCTCGGGGCTGTCACGAAGTCATGTCTTTTTATTCTGAGAAGAGGAGTGTGGTTTACTGTCCGCTGAGGACTTGTACTTCTGTTCCTCCTTGGCCTTTTGTATTGCAGAACAACTGTCTGAATCATGAAAACAATTCCCGTGGATATGGCAAAAGGCAGCCTTCCGCTGATGGTTTGGCCTAGGGTTCCTGTGTGATGAATGATGCCCGCCCCTGTAACCTCCTGACCTCCTATCTGAGCCCCGTCTCGAATGTGTTGATTCCCTACGTTTCGCGAAACAAGAATGTTCAGAATGTCCTGATTGTTTGCAAAAACTACAGGTGAGAGAGACCTTACTTTGAGCCTGTAATACTGCGGCTGGTGCGAGGGGATGCTGGTGAGGGTGTCCTTGAACCTTGAGTGGGTTGTAAGTATGCAGACGAACCCGGGGGTGAACGAAGTCTGCGGCCTGTAATTGATAAATAATGAGTGCCTGAACATAAGATTACCTTAGTAAATTCACCGGTTGTGGTATCGTGTTCCAGTCCCTCTTCACTTGAAGGACGAGCCAACTGTTGAAAGGCGTCGCCGAGTTTAGCGAGAGTGTCTTTGGTCATACTATGGTGTAAATCATTTACAAAATAGGAGCATATGTTGATAGCTGTAAATATGAACCAATAAACGGAACGCGTATGAATGAATAGTTTGCGTTGAAACCCTAAAAAGGCAAGAAAGAATGGCTAGCAAGGTGCCTGTATAGACGTAATAGAAGTTAAGGTTATAATGGAATGCCCTAATGATATGGGTATAATGAAAGAATAACTATATAAACAAAGTGGTATGTTAAGTGAGTATACCATTGATGCTCACGTTTTCTCTCGAGCGGTGAAAAGAAAACGGAGGCAGGGCACACTGATGAAGATTAACTTTGATCAGGGAAATCACACTATACTCAATAGACTCGCTAGCAAACAATAAGAAAGAATCAATATCGTATGCGAATGAACGTTACTCCCACAATTATGACTGATTAACAGCGTTAGGAACACAGAAATAAAAAAAATCGTGCCCCTGCACGGACAATAATGAAAATAAACCGAGTCGGCATATTTGGACAAGAAGGGAATATCCACAAATACCAAGATTAGTCAGCTGATGTAGTGGAGAGGGCGACGGCTTGTGATGCCCTGGGTGACGTGCAGTCGTTGTAGGCGCGTCAGGTAACCTCGGCCGCGGCCACAGCGGCGGTGAGAGGTGAGGGATGGGCTGACATCGGAGGACTCGCCATGGAGGTTGAAAAACTGCTGACCCAGCAATTTGAGCGGCCGCGGCTGCGGGAGCCGGTACACTGCCGCCAGACGTATGATGGTCGCGTCGTCCTTGTTATAGTAAGAGATGGGCGGCGGTGGCAGACAAGACGACTTGGGTGTGTAACCTCTTGAGAAGACGCCTTGCAAGAAACGGTAGTGGGAACAGCTTGCAGTCACCGGGAGATGTCCCCGGGGGCCCTTGCTGACTGTTTGCCGGAAGAGGTTTGGGCCGATGCTCCCGGCAGCGGCGGTGGTGCCGCCAGCTGTGGAGCGAGGGGCAGGCGGGGTGTCCCAAGGTCAGCGGGGCGTGCCTCCTCCTTGCTGGTGTGAATACTTCCGCCGTATCGTGGAGTGGCTTGCAGTGTTCGTAGCAGTGCTGGCTTGAAGCGGGGGAGCGGCTTGTAGATTGTGGCCCTCGCGGTCGGCTGCGTAGGCCGGAGGGTGTGCTCGGGGCTTGTAGGCTTGACGCCTGTAGAGTTGCTTGAAGCTGGTGTGCTCGAGGCTTGTAGGCTGTAGAGCCTGTAGGCTTGTAGCTGGTGTGCTCGAGTCTTGTAGGCTGTAGAGCCTGTAGGCTTGTAGCTGGTGTGCTCGGGGCTGTAGGGTCAGATTGTAGAGTTGCTTGCTGGTGTGTGCTCGAGGCTTGTAGGCTGGACGCCTGTAGAGTTGCTTTTAGCAGGTGTGCTCGAGGCTTGTAGGCTTGACGCCTGTAGAGTTGCTTATAGCTGGTGTTGAGGCTTTGTAGATGGCGCCTTGTGAGTTGCACGGTGGCGACGTGTGAGATGCTTGTAGCTGGCGCCTTGTGAGTTGCACGTAGGTGGCGACTTGGGAGATGCTTGTAGCTGGCGCCTTGTGAGTTGCACGTAGGTGGCGACTTGTGAGATGCTTGTAGCTGGCGCCATGTGAGTTGCACGTAGGTGGCGACTTGGGAGATGCTTGTAGCTGGCGCCTTGTGAGTTGCACGTAGGTGGCGACTTGGGAGATGCTGGTATCTGGCGCCTAGTGAGATGCACGGAGGTGGAGACAGGGGAGATGCTTGTAGCTGGCGCCATGTGAGTTGCACGTAGGTGGCGACTTGGGAGATGCTTGTAGCTGGCGCCATGTGAGTTGCACGTAGGTGGCGACTTGTGAGATGCTTGTAGCTGGCGCCTTGTGAGTTGCACGTAGGTGGCGACTTGGGAGATGCTTGTAGCTGGCGCCTTGTGAGTTGCACGTAGGTGGCGACTTGGGAGATGCTTGTAGCTGGCGCCTTGTGAGTTGCACGTAGCGGGCGCCTTGTGAGATGCCGCGGACGGCTGGTGCGTTGCCGCGGACGGCAGGTGCGGTGCCGCGGACGGCAGGTGCGTTGACTCCTTCTTCCCTTGTACGCCTGTCCCCGGAGTTTGTTGGTGAGTTCTCGTGGCTTGGAGGAGAACGAGGTAGCGAAGGCACAGGCGCGGGGTGACCGCTGCCAACCAAATGTAACGGGCTTGTCGGGGGGCGTTTAAAGGGTGTTGATTAAGACTTCAGCTTCCTTAAGGCGAATTATATTCGTAGCCTTTATGTACAAGAAGCGACGGAGCGAGAGCGACTGTCGTTGTGTGTCAGTCGGACTCTCGTGAAGGAGTCGCGAGTTACAGGTTGGAAAATAATTGTTACAATTGGTCACGTATGTCAAGGTGACCTCCACGCACCATCGGAGTGCTAAGTATACAAAACTGAGACGGTAAACACTGACGGACGACATTCCTATAAGGTGGCGTGATCTATCTGTCGTGGGGTTTTTCCATTGACAATTGTATGCCTAATTCGTGGTGATATTAAATAATAATAATACATTGATATCCTACTATAACACTCACTCGTCTTTCCAAACCACTCAAAAAAAGGAAAGCAAAAAGAAAGCCGGGAGGCAATCAACGCAGAGATGTGAAAACTTTTTGACTGCTCAGTTCGTTTTGAAAAAAAACTGTCTGGAGGACACTGCCGTTGTTCGTCTGCTTGCTGGGTTGGGGAAGTGGGAGAAAGGAGGGAAGAGAGAAGGGGGAGGTAGGTGGGAGAGACAGAAGATAGAAAGGGACAGGGGTAGTACTGGGGGAAGAGAAAAGAATGAGAGGACGGGCAAGGAAAACGGGAGAGGATTGGATGTGGTTGGGAAGAGGATGCGAAAGGTGCGGAAGGGGAGAGAAGTGGAAAAGGGGAGGTTTTAGTTGTTTCATCTTTTGAGGGCGCACGCGCGTCAGTGTATGTGTGTGTGTGTGTGTGTGCATGTGTGTGTGTGTGTGTGTGTGTGTGTGTGTGTGTGTGTGTGTGTGTAATAATAATAATAATAATAATATACGTTTTTTCAAGTACGACAGCCGTCAGGCTAAAAACTTACATTTTATAAATACAAATAAGTAAATTTCGCTAACGAAAACAAGTACAAAAAGTGAAGGAGGATGGAAAATGGGGGTCAGACTTGCCTCTGGGAAAGGTAGGGGTGATGGGAGGGGTTGCCTGGGATGGAGTGCAGTGTGGTGGTGCCGGGGGGAGAAAAGGGGCGGATTCTTCCAGATGGCGGTGAAGTCAAGTGCGATTTTAATCCTCAGGTAGGATGCTGGGTTCAGGTGACAGGTCCCAGTGGGATGCAGGTGGGCAATATCTGGGAGGTCACTCAGGGAGTGGAGCTCCTCCACACATGAGATGCATACTCCATACGAGGGCGG
Source organism: Eriocheir sinensis (assembly GCF_024679095.1). Lineage (NCBI taxonomy): Eukaryota > Metazoa > Arthropoda > Malacostraca > Decapoda > Varunidae > Eriocheir > Eriocheir sinensis. Next base: position 3,888,735 of record NC_066515.1, read on the forward strand.
ACAAGGCTCCTGTAAATGGATAGTAACTGTGTGGGGGAGAAGAACTGGCGGAGACGGTACAGAGCGCCCAGCCTAGAGGAAGCTGATTTAGTAAGAGATGAGATATGAAGTTTCCATTTTTTTTTTTTTTTTACAACAAAGAAGGTAGCTCAAGGGCACAAAAAAAGAAAACAATAATAAAAAAAAGCCCGCTACTCGCTGCTCCCAAAAAAGAATTAAAAGAGGTGACCGAAAGAAAGATCAATTTCGGGAGGAGAGGTGCCCTGATACCCTCCTCTTGAAAGAGTTCAAGTCGTAGGCAGGAGGAAATACAGATGAAGGAAGATTGTTCCAGAGTTTACCAGCGTGAGGGAAGAAAGAGTGAAGATGCTGGTTAACTCTTGCATAAGGGGTTTGGACAGTGTAGGGATGAGCAAGTTGAGAGTGAGTTGAGATTTTGAGTTAAGGATAGACCGAGGATGTTTAGTACTGAAGAAGGTGATAGCTGGGTGTTGTCAAAGAATAGGGGATAGTTGTTTGGAAGATTGTGTCGAGTGGATAGGTGGAGAAACTGTGTTTTTTGAGGCGTTGAAGGACACCAGGTTCCTCTTGCCCCAATCGGAAATAATAGTAAGGTCTGAGGCTAAGCGTTCTGCTTGCCTCCAGCCTTGAATCGTAAAGTTCCTGTAGAGTGGGTATTCTATTAAAAGAAGTTGAGTAATGCAGAGTGGAGTCATCGGCGTAAGCATGGATAGGGCAGTTCGTTTTGGAAAGAAGATCATCAATGAACAACAGAAAGAGAGTGGGAGATAGGACAGAACCCTGTGGGACACCACTGTTGATAGGTTTAGGAGAAAAACAGTGACCGTCCACCACAGCAGAAATAGAACGGTCAGAAAGGAAACAGGAGATAAAGGTACAGAGAGAAGGATAGAAACCGTAGGAGGGTAGTTTGGAAAGCAAAGATTTGTGCCAAAGGCTTTTGATATGTCCAGCGCAATAGCAAAGGTTTCACCGAAACGGCTAAGAGAGGATGACCAAGAGTCAGTTAGGAAGGCAAGGAGATCACCAGTAGAACGCCCCTTGCGAAACCCATACTGGCGATCAGATAGAAGGTTAGAAGTGGAAAGGTGCTTTTGAATCTTCCGGTTAAAGATTGATTCAAAAGCTTTAGATAGACAGAAAAGTAAAGCTATAGGGCGGTAGTTTGAGGGACTGGAACGGTCATCCTTCTTAGGTATAGGCTGTACAAAGGCATACTTCAAGCAGGAAAGAAAGGTAGATGTTGATAGGCAGAGACGAAAGAGTTTGACCAGGCAGGGTGTCAGCACGGAAGCACAGTTTTTAAGGACAATAGGAGGCACTCCATCAGGTCCATAAGCCTTCTGAGAGTTGAGGCCAGATAGGGAATAGAAAACATCATTTGGAATAATTTTAATAACAGGCATAAAGGAGTCAGAGGGGGGAAGAGTAGGAGGAATATGCCCAGAATCGTCCAGAGTGGAGTTCTTACAGAAAGTTTGAGTGAAGAGTTCAGCCTTAGAGACAGATGAGACGGCAGTGCTGCCGTCAGGGTTAAGGAGAGGAGGGAAAGAGGAAGAAGTGAAATTGGAGGAGATATTTTTGGCTAGATGCCAGAAGTCACTGGAAGAATTAGAAGAAGCAAGATGTTGACATTTTCTATTGATAAAAGAAGTTTTGGTAAGTCGGAGAATAGATTTGGCACGATTCCGGGCTGAAATGTAAGGGTCAAAGCTAACGGGTGTTCAAAGACTCTGGAACCTTTTGTGAACTGCCTCTCTATCTTTAATAGCACGAGAACAAGCATGATTAAACCAAGGCTTTTTAGCACGAGGAGTAGAGAAAGAACATGGAATGTATGCCTCCATTCCAGAGACAATCACCTCTGTGATGCGCTGGGCACACATAGAAGGGTCTCTCTCCTGGAAGCAGTAATCATTCCACGGGAAATCGGAAAAGTACATCCTCAGGTCGTCCCACCGAGCTGAAGCAAAATGCCAGAGGTATCGCCTCTTCGGTGGGTCCAGAGGATGTACAGGAGCGATAGAACAGGATACAAAATTAAGGTTATGATCGGAGGAGCCCAACGGAGAGAACAGTTTGACAAAGTAATCAGAAGGATTAGTGGTAAGGAAGAGGTCTAGAATGTTGGGCCTGTCTCCAAGACGGTCGGGAATAAAAGTAGGGTGCTGAACCAACTGCTCTAGGTCGTTGAGGAGAGCAAAGTTGTAGGCTTATTCACCAGGCTGGTCAGTTAAAGAGAATGAAAGCCAAAGCTGGTGGTGAACATTGAAATCTCCTAAGATGAAGATTTCAGCGAAGGGATGTCAAGATGTGCTCCACCTTAGAGTTCAAATAGTCAAAGAATTTAACATAATTAGTAGAGTTAGGTGAGAGATAAACAGCACAGATGTATTTAGTAATAGAATGACAATGAAGTCTTAGCCATATAGTAGAAAATTCAGAAGAGTCAAGATCGTGGGCACGAGAGCAAGTGATGTCGTTGCGCACGTAGATGCAACATCCAGCTTTGGATTGAAATTTAGGATAGAGATAGTAGGAGTGAACAGAGTAGAGGTTGCTGCCAGTAGCCTCAGAAACCTGTGTTTCGGTGAGGAAGAGAAGACGAGGTTTAGGGGAGGAGAGATGGTGTTCCACAGAATGAAAATTAGAACGAAGACCACGAATGTTGCAGAAATTGATAAGGAGGAGGTTCGAGGAGTCATCAGGATACCTCTCAAGTCGGCAGCCAGAAGGGGAGTCCTCCCTGGGGGAATTTATGGTCCCCCCCCCCAGGCGGGGACTCCGAGGCTCCGTAATTTTTCGCCATTTTTAATTTTGAATTTTGGGAAAAGGTGTGTATGTTGTGTGAATGTAGTGTGGTGTAGAAAGATAGAGGAACTGTCTTTAGAGAGCATGCTGAACTGCTCTCTGGTGTTGATGAGACAAAAGGGAAACGGTTAGTGAGGACATGGGAAGGGTCTTTGAAGGGCTTCTGCACCCTCCTCGCTTCCCCTAACCGGGAGTAGCTCACGCCCGTTCGGTAGGTGTCTTCCTACCTACTCCTACTACTTACCGCCGAGTATCCTACGACGACCCACATGCTGTCCATAAGACAACCCATCAACCCGGACTCAAGATTCTAGGATCAAAGATGAGCTCCGAGGGGCAGCATGAGCCAATGCAAGATGGCGCCACTATAAACACTTGCCTGTGCCACAACGGGCTGGGACCGACCATCAAGCCCTACTACTAAGCCTACCGGCGTCACAGGCGCAGACGTAAACACACACACACACACACACACACACACACACACACACACACACACAGAGAGAGAGAGAGAGAGAGAGAGAGAGAGAGAGAGAGAGAGAGAGAGAGAGAGAGAGAGAGAGAGAGAGAGAGAGAGAGAGAGAGAGAGATGGAAAGTTAAGCAATCGATTCCGGAGTCCAGATGCCCTTACAAAATTTGCACTCTTCCTTAGTAATTATTTAGAACGGATATATGAAGTTAACATAAGAACAGGAGTATAAGAACATAGGAACGTATGAAGTCTGTAAGAGGCTGGTAGGCCTGTACAAAGTAGCTCCTGTGAATATAATTAACCCCATCTAACATCACTGTCCATGAGTTCATCTAATTTGTTTTTTAATGTGACTATCACACTGGCACTCACAATATGGCTGCCAAGCCTGTTCCACTCCTTCACCACTTTGCTGGTAAACCAATTTTTGCCTATGTCTTTGTTGAATCTGATTTTTTTTTCCAGTTTAAACCCATTACTACGTGTCCTCTCCGGTTCTCTAACCACCAGAACCTGCTTGATATCCCCCTTTTTAAAACCCCTTTTTCCAATTATAAACTTCGATCAAATCCCCTCGCGCCGTTCGCCATTCTAGTGAATGTAAGTTTGTTTAAGTCTTAACTCATATGGCAAGTTTCTCAACCAGTGAATAAGTAGTGAATGGAAACTGCATTTCAGTATATTAAATCGAATCACTGCATTTAACATCTAACTTATTTAGACATATCATGTGTTAACTCCCAACTTTCCGCCTCTGTACCGATTCTAACATTTTTATATCTATTCTATAGTAAGGTGACCAGAACTTAACTGCATAATCAAGATCAGGTCTAACTAATGATTGATTTTTAGCTTCAGGGTGACTTTGGCGCTTCTGCTGCTTACGCTTCTTGAAATGAATCCCAGTACCCTATTTGCTCGATTTCTATAATAAGCTTTAATGCATTATGCCCCGGGCGGATATGAGAGTTCACTAAGACCCCAGCTGTGCCACCTGTAAGGAAACGGCGTGGGGGTGCTAGCTGTGAGGAGACGGTGGGGGAGGGTGCCAGCTGTGAGGAGTCGGGAGCAAATCAGTATGTTACCCCCCCGGGGGCTGGCGTACCTACTCACCATATACAATGCGATGTTAACAACAGGTTACTTCCCTCAACGATTCAAAGTCGCCACTCTCACCATGATACCTAAACCAGGCAAACCATCCACGGATCCTAAGAACTACAGACCAATCTCACTCCTAGAAGTCCCTGGAAAAATCTTCGAAAGAATAATCAACCTACGACTCAGATGTCACCTGGAGGAAAATAACCTTTATAACCCGTCCCAGTATGGCTTCAGGGCAGGGAGGAGCACTACGTCAGCTATCTCCATCGCCAGCGAAAAAGTAGCACTCACTAAAGGACAAGGAATAAACTGCACTATTATCCAACGCGACATCAGCAAGGCGTTTGATAAAGTCTGGCTACAGGGCCTGCAATACAAAATACTTCAACTCGGACTGCCAAAACTAACGGAAAAAATGTTATGTAGCTTCCTTGATCAGCGCTCAGCTTCCATTCGAGTTAAGTCAGCAATATCCTCCCCGTTCCCCCTGCACAGCGGCGTGCCACAGGGCAGCGTGTTATCACCAACGCTCTTCATCACCTACACCTCTGACATGCCCCGGCCTGATAACAGAAGCTGTATGGATATATATTATGCTGACGACGCGACACAAATAGTGACCTCCAACGGTACCCTAGACCACCATGACGCCCTGGTCGTGCGGGAGGCGAACAGACTCAACACATTCGAAAAAAAGTGGAAGATCAAAACAATCATAGACAAGTTCGCTGTGGTCGCACTCGGCAGGAAAAAAATAAATGACATACAAATGCAGGGCAACACCATCTCCCACCAAAAACAATGCCAGATATCAGGCCATACAGTGACATCCACCGGCCTGATCGTTAAACTTGTCATCGACAAAACCATGAAAGTTAAAACAGCCCTCACATCTCTAAACAGATTCTGGCACTTCACAGAGCGGCTCAAACTATATCTGGTAAAGACTAAGATACTTCCTATACTAGACTACTCACCCACCCCGACAGACATGGCTTCCCACACCAAGATGTTACAGCTTCAGAGGCGGCAGAACAAAGCGCTGAGATTTGCTACCGGACAGAAATACCCGTACACGGAAAACACAGCAGCACAACACCGCAGACTCGGAGTACAACTAGTCGGCACAAGGCTACGGGAGGCCGCCGGAAAGATATTGGAGAAACTAGACCAGCAAGACGACGTGAACTACACCCACATCAAGGAGCTTGACGGCAGCACGAACTTGGTCAACCCCTGGTTTCCGCGCAGCTTGAAGTCACTACGAGAACAACCGCCCACACACCACTTCACACAAGTGACGCCATAGCTTAGCTTAGCTCTCTACACACACACAGTTCAATCCCCCCCCCCCCCCAGCACGCCGGGGGTATACAAATAAGGTGCCCGATAAACAATAACTACACCAGAACAACTAACGAACATACACCATACAACTGTACACTCCTACTGTCTTTCCTATTCCCCACCTGCATCCTCACCACTAACCCACTTCCTCTTCGTACTATACCCTTAAATAAAAAAAATTAAAAAATAGATAAAGGAGTCGGGGGGGGGGGGGAGTCGTCTGAGAGGGGACGGTGAGGAGGTGCCTACTGTGAGGAGACGATGGAGGGGGTGCCAGCTGTGAGGAGACGGTGTAAGGGTGCTGATGAAAGAAGACGGTGGAGGAGTTGTATCAGGCATGGAGGAAACGTGGAGAGAAACGGCGTGACGTGAGCAAGTAGGGTGGAGGAAGGGGAACGATACTAGTGCAGGGAATTTTTTTTAGGTGCTGCCTGTAGCGCCGGTAGACTGTCTTGAGGGGCCTCTTCGACAACCCCAGCCCGTTAGTGGCACAGGCTAGTTTTATCTGTAGTGGCTGCCGAGATAAATGACTCTTTCTCGGCCCATGCTGCCCCTCTGGTGCTCCTCTTGACCGAAGTCGCTGAAGTTAGGTTTGATTAAAGACCTGGATAATCTTCCGCCACTCACCGATGGTTTTTGAAAAATGTTTCCTTGGGACTCGAACCCAGTCCACGCTAGGCTCTCGGGCTCACCACGCCCGCAAACTGACCTCTCGGCCACCGCCTACCCTCTCCCCTGGGGGAAGGGATAACGATACATGAAGAAGAAGGGAAGGACCCAGGGTTTAGTGCAGCACGTTGTGTATGTTAAGGGGCGTCATTGCGGCGGCCCTAGCCAGCCGAACGCGCGGAATCTAATTTACAATCACTTGAGCGCCATTAACTTTATATATTACTGAAGTGCCGGGCGAGCTGACGGAGCCTTTTAACACGATTTTCTCTCGTTGATGGAAAAATAAAGCATTTTATCGGAGGAAGGACGCAGGGCATCAAAGGGACGCGGACAGAGCGAGCGATGGAGGAAAATGGAATGTACTTGAATTCCATTAACAAAAAATAAATAAATAATAATAATACAGCATCAAAGTCAACACTCTTCCTCATGAGATGACAGGAACAACTATATATATATATATATATATATATATATATATATATATATATATATATATATATATATATATATATATATATATATATATATATATATATATGAAGAGGAAGCGTTAATCTCCAGGTAGCCATGGGCAGAGAAGGGAGTGGGAGGAGCAAAAGGGGGAAGGAAAGAGGAAAATGAGGAAGAAGATTAAGAGAGGAAGAAAGAGGAATACACAAGAAGAGGAGGTGGGGAAATAATGGTATGATAATTTTCTTATTATTTACTACTACTACTACTACTACTACTACTACTACTATTACTACCTTTACCAAACAAGCATACACACACACTCCCTCCCTAAATGCTCCCATCCCAACACCTCACCTCTCGATCTGGTCGGTCAAGGTCACACCTCATATATTCTCTCTCTCTCTCTCTCTCTCTCTCTCTCTCTCTGTGCCCGTGGAGCCTTGCCGGGTGCGGGAGAAGAGTCCCGGCGGCCGGCGCTTTGAAAGAGTCGCGCTGCTGCACCACACTCTTGAAAAACGGCGAGACAGTGCAGCGGAAACTCATTAGAAATATTAGGCTTCCCTCCTCTCCCCCTTTACCACCTCCTCTTCCTCGCTGTGTTTTTTCCCCAGAGTTTTAATTCTCACATGTAATTCTGCAATTTCCATTTTTTATCCTCTCCCTCTCGGCTCCTTTCAAGTTGTAATTTTCATCTTCATTTTCACCGGCGCCTCCTTTACCTGCTCGCCCACCACCTGCTCCAAAGCTTTTTTAAAGATGCCTGACGTGCCCACTCCTGAAGAAAAAAAATATCATTTAAAAGAATATTGATGAAATAAATCTTATTTCTTCGCAATATTTTCTCATCATCATCCCAGGCCTCGCCTTTCCTCGCTTTCAAACATTCCCCAAAGAAATAAAACCGCGTGTTAAATTCACAGGCGTGTGCGCATGCAGACTAAGATGAGGCGATGAATGTCCTGTCCGAGAGCTCCCGTCTTGGCGATCCGCGGCTCTCGGCGTGTAAGCTTCGTGTTAAGAACTGTGAGCGTCTTCATCATTGCCATTATGTCAGGCTGGTGGCTAGGCTAGGAGAGAGAGAGAGAGAGAGAGAGAGAGAGAGAGAGAGAGAGAGAGAGAGAGAGAGAGAGAGAGAGAGAGAGAGAGAGAGAGAGAGAGAGAGAGAGAGAGAGAGAGAATCTTTTGGATCCTTTCATTCTATTGCAAGCTCCCGAAATTGATCTCTCTTTTGCCCACTATACTCTATTTTCAGAAGAGCAGTGCTTAGCATGCATTTTTATTTTTATATGTTTTTGTCTTTGAGCTGCTTTCTTTACTGTTAAAAAATACTACCGTCTCCATGCCTCTTTCCTCCTATATTTTTCTCTACAATCGCTCCTTTTCCTTTCACTAAATATACTTTCATTATTTATTCCTTACCATTATTGTTTCCCTTCCCTTCCCATCCGTCGTCCGTCCTATATTTCTTCTTCCCACAATTGCCATATTTTATTTCTTTTCTTGCTTATCTTTTCTTTATTCATTCCTTCTCCCAGTTCTTCATTTGATACCCTTTTGTTCTCCTGTATTCTTTCCCTTCCTTTTAACATCCTATCATGACATCTTTTACTTTTCATCCTTCCTTTTACACTTTCTTTCCTAATTCAGTAGTTTTTTTTTTCCATATATGGCCTCATACATATTCTCCACCATGCACCATCAGCATCTTCTTTCCATCTAACTTTCTTCGCTCCTTTTCTAATCTTGCATAATCCATTTTATCCATCCGCTTTCACGTCTTGCCTCTCTTTTTTTTATCTTACTGCCTAATCGCATATCTTTCGCGGCTCCTCCCTGCCCCCCTTCTCATCTCTACTCATTTTGCCCACTCATCTTTAACTTCTCTTTCACCCTGTACCTACATATACTGGTAGAGCGCTGCGCTGCCAGGCTTCATGGTCTGACAGGGCGGCGGTTCGAGCCCGCTCAGGCCGGATTCCTTCTGCTGACTTACTGTTACTGTCCCGCCCCTGAGCAAGGGGATGGGGTGTGTTGTGTGTGAGGTCCTGGCAGTACCCATAGTTCGACGATAGAGAGCACTTGCTCATGTCGGGAGGGTACCAGCTGGCGATTACGAGTCCAACACGTGATCAGGACGTGGTGATGATGGTGAATTACACACACACACACACACACACACACACACGCACGCACACACGCGCGCGCGCAAACACGCACACATGCACACACGCAAACTTACATCCGTTTCATCTCCTCCCACACTGCATACACGTTATACACATACCACTTCCTCAAATATTTTTTCCAAATTCAAAAAATCATTGTAGCGTATTAAAAACAAGATTCGGAGTCCCCATCTGGAAGGAGGGGGACCATAAATGCCCCCAAGTTGGACTCTGACCACACTGACACTGACCGCAAGCGGTGTCTTGATAGCTTCTCTAACTCTCTATTCATCAACTTCTGCAACATTCGTGTTTTTTGCTCTAACTTCCTTTCTGTAGAACAGCACCTCTCCTCTAAACCTCACCTGCTTTTCCTCAAATTTCAACCCAAGGCGCTTACGTACGCAACGACATCACCTG
>NC_066515.1:3898303-3905803 GCF_024679095.1 Eriocheir sinensis
TACACAGCAAAGGGACTGTACTTGTACTTGTACTTGAAAAATATGCTGGTACTTGGACTTGGACTTAAGTACTGTCGCCTGTACTTGGACCCAACCCTGGTGGTTTCCGAACTCGTTCGTTTCCTACAGCATCTCTCTCTCTCTCTCTCTCTCTCTCTCTCTCTCTCTCTCTCTCTCTCTCTCTCTCTCTCTCTCTCTCTCTCTCTCTCTCTCTCTCTCTCTCTCTCTCTGTTCATTCCAGTCTCTTCGTTTCTTTCTTACGAATCTTTGTCACTTCGTTTCTCTGTCGGCCATTGTTTATCTTTCTACATCTTTGATCCCCGATTATCTTTGCTTTTCTTCTCTCCTTCTTTCTCCTCCTCTTCCTCCCCTTTGAGACCTCGCTCCTTTCCCCTTCGTAAGCACTGGGGATTGAGGGGCATCGATGGGACAAGGTAGAAGTTGTCAGCCCTTGGTCTTTCCCACCAAAACAATTACCCACTACATATACTGATGAAAAAGAGACACTGGGGGACAGGATAACGATGGAGGTAGCAAGGAGGAGGAAGGAAGGTGGATATGGAAAGGAACACAAACTTGTAAGTGAATGGAAAGGATGGAGGCAGACGGGATCTTCTTACTATAAGAAGAGGAAGGAAAGAAGGAAGGAAGAAAGATGGAAGCATAAAAGGTTGAATGGAAGAGGGACATATATGCAAGCCATGGTTACGTAGATATAAGACAGAGGACCATGGAAGCTGAGAATGACATTAATGGTGAAGGAAGGGAAAGAAGAGAGAAGTCACGTGCAGCAGGAATAAAAAAAAATCATAAATGGAAAAGGAACGATGGATGGAAGGTAGAGCAGAAAGGAGGACGGGAGAAAGAAAGTGAGCAAAGAAGGAAGAAAGAAAAGCAGGAGAGAAGGAAGGATGGATGAAAATATATGATGAAAGAATGAAAGGATGACAAATATGTAAACAATGATAATAAATGGAAGGAAACTGAGGAAGTTGGAAATAGCAGTTTTACAAGGTATATGAAAGAAACAAATAATGAAGTGAAGTGTAAGGATGAAGAGGAGGAGGAGGAGGAAGAAAACTCATAAATTAAATAGCGGGGAAAGAAAGTAATAAAGGAATGGAAGAAGTGAATGAAAGTAGGAAAAAAAAAGAACGGATTAAGAAGCGAATGAATATATGAATTAAGAAATTTAGGAATATTGGAAGGCTAGGAGTTAATGAGGTAAACAAATATATAAAAAAAAGTGTGGGAAAAGGAAGGAAAGAATGGAGCGAATAAATGAAGAAAAGAAAAAGGGACGGACGGAAGGACGAAAGAAAAGTAGGATATATGGAAAGAGAAAGAGCTGAAGAGAGAAAAGAGATTGGTAATGGAGTGAAAAGAGAAAGGAAAAAAGAAAGTGACATTACATAAGACAGGAAGGAAAGGAGGTAATCAAGAAAGAAAAAAGAAAGGAGATAATCTTCTATGCCCTCTCTGGCCTCAACTCTCAGAAGGCTTATGGACCTGATGGAGTGCCTCCTATTGTCCTTAAAAACTGTGCTTCTGTGCTGACGCCCTGCCTGGTCAAACTCTTTCGTCTCTGCCTATCAACATCTACCTTTCCTTCCTGCTGGAAGTACTCCTTCGTACAGCCTGTGCCTAAGAAGGTTGACCGTCCCAATCCCTCAAACTACCGCCCTATCAATCCTTAACCGGAAGATTTAAAAGCATCTTTCCACTTCTAACCTTCTATCTGATTGCCAATATGAGTTCCGCAGGGAGCGTTCTACTGATTCTTGGTTATCCTCTCTTAGCCGTTTCGGTGAACCTTTCTCAGTTGCGCTAGACATAGGGGAGGCGGTGGCTGAATGGACAGCGTGACGGCGCCGCGTTCAGGACGACGCGAATTCAATCCCCGCCCGCTGCCACCAAGCTGGGATTTTTCAGACGCCACCGAATGGTTTAAAACTACCCACATGCTGTCCAGAAGACCACCTATCAACCCGGACTCTAGATTTTAGGATTAAAGATGAGCTCCGGGAGGGCAGCATGAGTCAATGCAAGATGGCGCCACTATAAACACTCGCCTGCGCCAGAACGGTATATAGTAGGATATCAATGTATTATTTTTATTATTTAATATCACCACGAGTTAGGCATACAATTGTCAATGGAAAAAAAACACGACAGATAGATCACGCCACCTTATATGAATGTCGTCCGTCAGTGTTTACCGTCTCAGTTTGTGTACAAAGCATTTCATCAAGCTTAGAGGTCACCTTGACATACGTGACCAATTGTAACTTCATTATTTTCCAATCTATAACTCGTCACTCCTTCACGAGAGTCCGACGGACACACACCTGCAGTCTCTCTCACTCAGACGCTCCTGTACATATAGGCTTAATAATATATTCGCTTTAAAGACAGCTGAGTCTTAATCAACGCCTTTAAACGCCCCCCGGTACACCGTTACATTAATTGTTTCGTGGTGATATTAAATAATAATAATAATAATAATAATACATTGATATCCTACTATAACACCACGACTTAAAAAAAATATAATAATAATAATATCGAAAGCCTTCGATAGAGTCTGGCACAAGTCTTTGCTTTCTAAACTGCCCTCTTTCTGATTCCATCCCTCTCTCTGTACCTTTATCTCCAGTTTCCTCTCGGGCCTTTCTATCTCTGCTGTGGTAGACGGTCACTGTTCTTCTCCTAAACCTATCAACAGTGGTGTTCCACAAAACTCTGTTCTATCACCCACTCTCTTCCTATTATTCATCACTGATCTTCTTTCTATAACAAACTGTCCTCTCTATTCATACGCTGATGCCTCCACTCTGCATTATTCAACTTCTTTCAACAGAATACCCTCTCAACAGGAAGTACATGACTCCAGGCTGGAGGCTGCAGAACGCTTAACCTCAGACCTTGCTATCATTTCCGATTGGGGTAGAGAGAACCTTGTGTCCTTCAATGCCTCAAAACCTCAATTTCTCCACCTATCAACTCGACACAATCTTCCAAACACCTATCCCCTATTCTTCGACAACACCCAGCTGTCACCTTCTTCAACACTAAAATTTAGTGTTTCCAGTTAAGATTTTGAGTTAAGGATAGACCGAGGATATTTAATATCCTCGGTCTATCCTTAACTCAAAATCTTAACTGGAAACTTCACATCTCCTCTCTTACTAAATCAGCTTCCTCGAGGTTGGGCGTTCTGTATCGTCTCCGCCAGTTCTTCTCCCCCGCACAGTTGCTATCCATATACAAGGGCCTTGTCCGCCCTCGTATGGAGTATGCATCTCACAGCTCTTCTGGACAGAGTGGAGTCTAAGGCTCTTCTTCTCATCAGCTCTCCTCCTCCTACTGATAGTCTTCTACCTCTCAAAGTCCGCCGCCATGTTGCCTCCCTTTCTATCTTCTATCGATATTTTCACGCTGACTGCTCTTCTGAACTTGCTAACTGCATGCCATCCCCCCTCATGCGGCCCCGCCGCACATGACTCTCTACTCAAGTTCATCCCTTTACTGTCCAAATCCCTTACGCACGAGTTAACCAGCATCTTCACTCTTTCATCCCTCACGCTGGTAATCTCTGGAACGATCTTCCTTCATCTGTATATCTTCCTGCCTACGACTTGAACTCATTCAAGAAGAAGGTATCAGGACACCTCTTCTCACGTAATTGACTGCTCTTTCGGCCACCTCTTCGGATTCTTTACAGGAGCAGCGAGTAGCGGGCTTTTTTTATTGTTGTTTCCTTTTTTTGTGTCCTTGTGCTGTCTCCTTTGGTGTAAAAAAAAAGGAAGAAGAAAGGAAGGAAGAAGAAAGGAAGGAAGGAAAGGAGATAATGAAGGAAATAGAAAGGAAAGAAGGAAAGGAGATAATCAAGGAAGAGGAAAGGAATGGAAGGAAGCAGCGAGTGGGAGGAGAGGGAGTGAGGGAGGTAAGCAGACCGCCGAATCACGCCGATCTTTCGTTGGTAAATCAGCAGGAAATCGTGGTTTGGTCAGCAGGTGATTGATACAGTCCATTGTGATTGAATATTGGGATTATGTTACAGTATCTACTATCCCCCTCACTGTCCCTTCCCTCTCTCTTGTTTATCCTTTACCCCTAACTTTTAACCCTTCCACCTATCTTTTTCCTTCATCAAACAACCTTCACTTTTTTCTCCTCTACTGATTATTCACCTTTTTTTTCTCTATCTTCATCCATTATCTACTTCATTGCTCCTCAAACCCTTTCCTACATTTTATTTATTTATAACTGCATCCCCCTCCCAGTTGTCTTATTCCATGGTAAGACCGCACCTCGAGAATGCATTACAGTTCTGGTCTCCTAATTACAGGAAGGACATTGATTTACAGGAAAGGGTTCAACGACTCGCCACGAGAATAATTCCAACCTCAAAGGCTCAACATTGCGGAATGACTCAAGGGCCTCAATCTCTTTACGCTGGAGAAAAGACGCCTAGAGGAGATATGATTCAGTCTTCAAGTGCCTGAAAAAGTTCAATAACGTCGATCATTCCAAGTTCTTTGAACTGCAAACCAACTCATGAACTAGAAATAATGGTTTACCCATTCAGTCAAATCGATGTAGCACAGACATTGGCAGGAGTTTCTTATGAAACGGAGTCATCTGCTACTAGAACAATCTTCCCTCAAAAGTAGTAAATGCGAATACCATCAACTCTAAAAATCGAATCAACCGTCAATTCGTTGGGTCAGGAGTAAACTGAATACCGAGGTGCTTTCATCTGCTCTCCTGGCACCAAGTGGCTGTCGAGCAGTATAAATCACCAGAGCGGGCAACTTCGTAATGAGCCAATAGGATTTATGTTGCCTGCATTTTCATGTTTCTATGTTTCATCGTCTTTATCTTCTTGCTCTTCTCCCTCCTCCTCCTTTTCTTACTCTTCTGATCCTCTGTCTCTTTCTCTCATTTTTCCCTACCCCACGCTCTGCATTTCCGGTTCCTCTTGGCCTTCTTTTTCCCTATCTTCCATTCGAATTCACCGTCCCTTCTCCTCCTCCCCTTTACGCTACTGCTCTTCTCTTTAAGACAAAGAGGTAAATATAGATTAGGAGCAATGTGCGGCTGCAGTGAATGGAAAAATAAGAATCACCTCAAACGATGGAGCGGAACTGGGGTCGCTGAGGGGATGGACGGAAAGATGGGAGGGGAAAGGCCGCGAAAATGATGGGAGGAAGCGACGGTGAATGCGGCCTCCGGCAAGGGGAGGAACAAGACGGAAGTTTAAAACACCGACCTACCTCCTCTTCCTCCTCCTCCTCCTCCTCCTCCTTTATTCCCTTTCCCCGTCGTTTCTCTTGGCCAAGGGTAGTCAAGCTTTATTCATGAACGCAGAGGTCGCATTCTTATGCATACATAAACCTCACACATACATATAAAAATACACGCACATACACACACAGATGCTTGGATCAGTGGACCGGAACACACATATAGTAAAGGAAAGATAATACGAGAAAACACAAAATAAGGAACTAGACATAAAACGAAAAGATAATAAAAGGACAAGAAAAGAGACAGAATTACATGAGGCGAAAATGTACATATGGTCAAATACATAAATGGTGAATAACACGTCACAAATCATCATTAACTGGAGAGAAAGGAATCAATTGCTGAAACCGGAACAAAGATTGAAACGTAAGTGATACAAGACATATATCATTAATGAAAAAAATACGACTGACAGAGGAAGCAAAAGAGGAAAGTACAAACGAAGAATGGCACACGGGATGCATAAACAGAGGAAGAGGAGGAGGAAGAGAAGGAGCCTAGCTATAAGAGGAAGATGAGGCTTTGGTAAAGAAGAAAACGGAAAAGGGATTGTACGAATAATAAGACATAGATAGAGGGAGAAATAAGGAGGGAAGAAAATAGGAAAAGGAGGAGGAAGAAGAGGAAAATCGGAGAAGTGGAAGAAAAGAACGGCAAGTAGAAGAAACATGACAAAATAAAAAAGGAGGTGCAAAATGGAGGTGACAAAGAGATGAGGAGGCCGGGTAATACATCGGTGATCCATCTAAGGGCCGCAACAAGAACACCAAGAGGCTCTCAAAGACACACTCAACACCTGCGACCACCCGAGGGACGCTACATAATATCATTGGCTAAAATATTCTAGAGTGGGTGTTTATAAGCGTTCCTCGCCCCCCCCCTTCTCTCTCTCTCTCTCTCTCTCTCTCTCTCTCTCTCTCTCTCTCTCTCTCTCTCTCTCTCTCTAAATCCCCTAATATTTTGATTTCAGGAATTCTACCACGGACATGGGATGAGGGCGACTTCTACAGTAAGGCCTTCAGCCTCAACAACCGCCTACAGACTCTCTGCGGAGAGCTTGACGTCGAGTTCTTTAACGCCTGGAACCATTTCTACGGCCAGAGTAAACTTTTCCAAAGGGGCGGCATACACCTGTCCCCCATCGGGGCAGCCAGATTCGGAAGGCTCCTCAACAACGCCGTACGTAACGCCCGAACAACAAAAAACGACTCTCAGCCACGTCCTTCCGTCCCGCCCGTGTAAATAGACACCATACACCGCAACAGACTCGTAACATTGAACCCTCCAGCACCACCACCTCTGTTACCAAGCTTCAAGATAACCTAAGAGTCCTTAGTTTCAATGCGCGTAGCCTAAGCAACAAATTTGATGAACTGCAATGTCTTGCTTTGACAGAAAACTTTGACGTAATTGCTATAACCGAAACATTTATCGACACCACTAATATTGATTTAAGTTCCGAATACAACATAGAAGGCTACAGATTCTTCAACAATGATCGTGTAAACCGTAGAGGGGGTGGTGTCGCCCTTTTTGTCAAAAGCTACTTGCAACCCACTGACAAAACACCAAGAAACAGTAACGTTGAACATTTGTGCATGCTAGTAAACATTGCAAAAGTCAATTTAAATATATCTGTCACTTACAGGCCTCCGGGGCAATCACTCGATGCCGATCTTGAAATGTACAGCGTCTTAAGGCAGTCACTTAATAACAGCGACTCACTGATACTAGGAGACTTTAACCTCCCCCACATCGACTGGGCGACACTGTCGGGTACAGAAGGTGAGTCCCATAGAATGATCGAATTTCTAGAGGAAAATTATCTAAGCCAAATGGTTTCTGAACCAACTCGACAAAATAACATACTTGACCTTGTTATAGCGACCCAAGATAACCTAGTCAGTAATGTCACGATAGGAGAACACCTCGGTTCCTGCGATCATAAACTAGTGCGCGTTGACATTAGAGCTCAAACATCGGTGACTGAAAATAAAGTAAAGGTGCCCAATTTCAAAAGAGCCAACTTCGTAGAAATCCGACGAAAACTAATAGATATGCAACTATCAGATGCCGGCAATGTAGAGGACGCCTGGCTAAACTTTAAAAATCACTTACTCACTCAGCAGGACACATTTGTCCCCTTGTGCGAGAAACGAATTAACACTAATAAAAGTCCACCTTGGT
>NC_066515.1:3910803-3925803 GCF_024679095.1 Eriocheir sinensis
TCGAAATCTTACGAAATTCGCTCTCTGATAATCTGGTACATTTTCTTTACTAGGAGTTACTTTACTTTATTTCATCTTCATGCTGAATGTTATTACTCGGTGATCTCTAGAACAAAACAAAAAAAATAGACCAACATTTACTTCGTTAACTAGATCAGCTGTCGTTGAAAAGGTAAGGTCAAATATATTATTTTCCCGAGTCGGTTCTTGAAAGTGTTGATGTAAATCACTTTCTAATAAATTTGTTTACAGGTCGAGCCCTATGTGATAGTTCAACGGTTCGCCCCATCTTTTCACTGGCAAGTTAAAGTCCCCAACAATTACCGCCTCGCAACTGCTACTTGTTTCTAATATCAATTCACTTAACGTGTGGTCGATATCAAGAGTCTGCCTTGGCGGTCTACAGATTAGTCCAACTAGTATTTTACGAGATTTATTTATAATTTCAATGAAGATCGTGTCCGCATTGGTTATAATATCTATTTTCACGCATACTGAATGGAGAGAGTTGTGGATATATAAGGAAAATGTGCATTATAGGAACATCCATGAAGCACAACTGAACCGATGAACAACGCATCGAAAACATCAAAAAATCCACTTACATAAAAGGGCAACGTCACATTACTAAAAAAAAAAAAAAATAAGGGATCTCAAGCAAGGAGCAACACAAGTCACAAAATCACTTCAACTCCTTTTACAGACAAAAAAGTACCGTCACATCAATAATCAAGGCCATTCCTAAGTACGCAAACGTATACAGGCGGGTGCCTGTATACGCTACAGCCGCGAGTGTCCTTGGTGGTGGTGGGCCATGAGCTGCTATTACATCACAGTCAGGCTCAAACCAAGCGCAACACACTTAACACCGTACAACGCAATGCTCTAAGATCCTGTTTATCTCTCTTTTAGGGATGTGCACCGGTATCCGGTATACCGGTATTTTAGTTTCGGTATTACCGGTATCAACAGCACTTCGGCATACCGGTAACGGTATTTTTATCACTTCGGTGTACCGCTATACCGGTATTTTTTTTCGTCGGTATTTTTTTTCGCTTTTTTTTCTGTACAGCATTGAATGCACCAACCACATGAATATAACAACTATTCAAATACGTAAATACAAAGGCACTGCCTTGTGACTTCACTACTGGCTACTGGCGGTCGAAACCTCATATCCAGGATTCCCGCGCGCACTTAATTTTGAAACGGCATCAGTGAATATGACATGATTAACCCATTGATCCAAACATGATCACAGTCGAACCCGCGAATGGCCCACCCACGAATAGTGGAGGAGGTGTGGATTTTTTTTTTTTTTCATCTTTGTCTTCATTCTTCATCTTTTCATCTGTCTTTGTGTTTACTTGAACGCTTACAGCACGATATATGAGTACCCTATTTAAAAGAGAGAGAGAGAGAGATAATGTGTAACATTATCTCATGTCAACGAAAATTGCCTCATGGGTCAGTGAAATGAGCTGCTGTTCACATGCCCGTCAGATACGAAATGTTTTCAGACTCAGAGCAAAGTGAAGATGACTCTTTTTCGCGACAGCGACATACGCCTCAAAATGAAGAAGTTAACATGAAACTCGAGTAATATGTTCACCTAGATCACAGTCTATAATGCTTTAGTCTGTTCACTTCAGGACGATAATGAGTCAGTTTGGCGCATGACGTCACATATTAGGTTCTCCTGCCCGGGGTCCACGAGTGGAAACTGTTTGTGTACACACATACATAGCTTAATTATTTCCATTACTTTATTTTTGTATTTGTTACTTTTATTTTATGAGCATTAGTATTTCCATCATTATGATGCAGTTTTCTAATTAAACCATTTATTATTATTATTATTATTATTATTATTATTATTATTATTGTTGTTGTTGTTGTTGTTGTTGTTGTTGTTGTTGTTGTTGTTGTTGTTGTTGTTGTTGTTGTTGTTGTTATTATTATTATTATTATTATTATTATTATTATTATTATTATTATTATTATTATTACACACAGACCTCAAAATAAATGTTTAAGGAGATTTTAATATTTTTTTTTATCTTCATTATGTTAAAAATACTATTTATCTAAAAAAATAATAAAAGTTAGAAGTCACCTAAAACTACCTTGTTCGAGTGTAGCGTTACATATTGTACGAGTATAGGCAAAGGAACAATTTTCCATTTCAAAAGTAAATACCGTTACCGGTATTACCAGTGTTTTGAGGAAATACCTGTATTACCGGTGTTATGACTTGTACCGGTAAGAGGCGTACCGGTATTATTTCCGGAAACCGGTATCGGCAATACCAGTATTTTTGTCAATACCGCACATCCCTACTGTCTTTTACTCCGCTCACCACCGCTGCCACAACGCCACGCCCACAGCACCGAGAACCCCTGACATAAGGGAAAAAATGTGTTACGACGACAGAATCAGGGAGGTACTTTTTTCAACATTCCGTCACCCCGTCAGTCAGGTTCGGCGCTAGACCATTCCCAATGTTTTACCAGGTGGACTTGTTTAACAGGCCCTTGGCGGTGAGGAGGAGGAAGAGGAATATTAGTACGCTGGTCGTGGAGTGACGAACGCTCTTGAATTAAGTACGGGAACCAAAGTTATAGGTAATGCATGATGTTTTTTTTCTTTTTTTCCGGGACGAAATGGCGGTCTGTGACTCCTTGTCTGTCAGGAACGTATACAGGACTATACACACACGACTCAGCGCTCACTGCCCAAGGAGTCACTGCCCCTGGTGCAGGACCGTCGAGGAGACCAATGAGCACCTCCTGCTGCACTGTGTACTTCAGATAATCTATAAGTTCTAACTGTTATATATGTTTGCTTTACTCTTTTTCTTTAAGTTATGTCCTTGTGTAAAAAAGGTATAAACCAATTTACATGGCCTGGTATTATGTAACTTTTCTAAGTGATTGTACTTGTCTATTTGTTGTGTAGTTTTCTTTATTATTCTTATTCCAATATTCTTGATATTATTCCATTGCATTACTGCCCTATTATCTTTCTTTACTTTGTGTATAATTATGATACCAATATTTCTTTCTCATATCTACTGTTGCTTGTGTGTCTGTGTTCATGCATCTTCTATAATGCACAATCCGTGCCATATATCTACATGCCAGCAAAGATTTGTTGTATATAATTTCCTAAACAAATACAACTGAACTGCACCTTTATATCATTGTTTCTTTGTCCAAAATGCACTAATTAGTTAAGTAAATAGCTGTGTGTGTGTGTGTGTGTGTGTGTGTGTGTGTGTGTGTGTGTGTGTGTGTGTGTGTGTGTGTGTGTGTGTGTGTGTCTGTGTGTATGTGTGTGTAAAAAAAATACACCTCATGAACTATGGTCTTTGTGGTTATACCACCCACCACTGATGAAAGATAGCATATAATAATCATATAATACATAATGAATGATGAAAAAGTAAACACTGTTCATTGGCTGGAGTAGGTAGGAAGACACCTACCGAACGGGCGCAAGCCACTCCCGGTGAGGTATATATGGGAGGTGAGAAGGGAGCTGAAGCCCTCCAAAGACCCTTCCCATGTCCTCACTAACCGTTTCCCTATTGTCTCACCAACACCGGAGAGTAGTTCAGCATGCTCTCTAAAGACAGATCCTCTCTTTATCCACACCACACTACATTCACACAACATATACACCTTTTCCCAAAATTAAAATTTCAAAATGGCGCACATACACCAAGCCTCGGAGTCCCCGACTGGGGGGGGGACCACAAATTCCCCCAGGGAGGACTCCCCTTCTGGCTGCCGACCCGAGAGGTGTCTTGATAACTCCTCGAACCTCTTTCTTCTCAATTTCTGCAACATTCGCGGTCTTCGCTCTAATTTTCATTCTGTGGAACATCATCTCTCCTCCTCTAACCCTCACCTTCTCTTCCTTACCGAAACACAGGTTTCTGAGGCTGCTGACAGCAATCTCTACTCTGTTCCCTCCTACTATCTCTATCCTAAATTTCAATCCAAAGCTGGATGTTGCGCCTACGTGCGCAACGACATCACTTGCTCTCGTGCCCACGACCTTGACTCTTCTGAATTTTCCACCATCTGGTTAAGACTTCACTGTCATTCTATTACTAAATACATCTGTGCTGTTTATCTCTCACCTAACTCTACCAACTATGTAAAATTCTTTGACTATTTGAATTCTAAAGTGGAGCACATCTTGACCCACTCTCCCTTCGCTGAAATTTCCATCCTAGGAGATTTCAATGTTCACCACCAGCTTTGGCTTTCATCCTCTTTCACTGACCATCCTGGTGAACAAGCCTACAGCTTTGCTATCCTCAACGACCTAGAGCAGTTGGTCTAGCACCCTACACGTATTCCCGACCGTCTTGGAGATCGGCCCAACATTCTAGACCTCTTCCTTACCTCAAACCCTTCTGCTTTTTCTGTCAAACTGTTCTCTCCGTTGGGCTCCTCCGATCACAATCTTATTTCTGCATCCTGTTCTATCGCTCCTGTACACCCTCTGGACCCACCGAAGAGGCGATGCTTCTGGCATTTTGCTTCACCTCGGTGGGACGACCTGAGGATGTACTTTTCCGATTTCCCGTGGAATGATTATTGCTTCCAGGATAGAGACCCCTCTGTGTGTGCTCAGCGCATCACAGAGGTGATTGTCTCTGGAATGGAGGCATACATTCCTCGTTCTTTCTCTACTCCTCACGCAAAAAAGCCTTGGTTTAATCACGCTTGTTCTCGTGCTGTCAATGATAGAGAGGTAGCTCACAAAAGGTACCAGAGCCTTCAAACTAATGCTAATTATGATCTTTACATTTCTGCCCGAAATCGTGCCAAATCTATTGTCCGGCTAACCGAAAATTCTTTCATTAATAGAAAATGTCAAAACCTTGCTTTCTCTAACTCTTCCCGTGACTTGTGGCATCTAGCCAAAAACATCTCCTCCAACTTCACTTCTTCATCTTTCCCTCCACTCCTCAGTCCTGACGGTAACACTGCCGTCTCATCTATCTCTAAGGCTGAACTCTTCTCTCAAACTTTTTTCTAAAAACTCCACTCTGGACGATTCTGGGCATATTCCTCCTTCTCATCCCCCCTCTGACTCCTTTATGCCTGTTATAAAGATTCTTCAAAATGATGTTTTCTATGCCCTCTCTGGCCTCAATCCTCAGAAGGCTTATGGACCTGATGAAGTGCCTCCTATTGTCCTTAAAAACTGTGCCTCCGTGCTGTCACCCTGCCTGGTCAAACTCTTTCGCCTCTGCCTGTCAACATCTACCTTTCCTTCTTGCTGGAAGTATGCCTTCATACAGCCTGTACCTAAGAAGGGTGACCGCTCCAATCCCTCAAACTACCGTCCTATTGCTTTACTTTCTTGTCTATCTAAAGCTTTTGAATCAATCCTTAACCGGAAGATTCAAAAGCACCTTTCCACTTCTGACCTTCTATCTGATCGCCAGTATGGGTTCCGCAAGGGGCGTTCTACTGGTGATCTCCTAGCCTTCTTAACTGACTCTTGGTCATCCTCTCTTAGCCGTTTCGGTGAAACTTTTGCTATTGCGCTGGACATATCAAAAGCTTTTGATAGGGTCTGGCACATATTTTTGCTTTCCAAACTACCCTCCTACGGTTTCTATCCTTCTCTCTGTACCTTTATCTCCAGTTTCCTTTCTGACCGTTCTATTTCTGCCGTGGTAGACGGTCACTGTTCTTCCCCTAAATCTATTAACAGTGGTGTCCCACAGGGTTCTGTCCTATCTCCCACTCTTTTTCTGTTGTTCATTGATGATCTTCTTTCCAAAACGAACTGTCCTATCCATTCTTACGCCGATGATTCCACTCTGCATTATTCAACTTATTTTAATAGAAGACCCACCCTTCAGGAACTTAACGACTCAAGGCTGGAGGCTGCAGAACGCTTAGCCTCAGTCCTTACTATTATTTCCGATTGGGGCAAGAAGAACCTGGTGTCCTTCAACGCCTCAAAAACACAGTTTCTCCACCTATCCACTCGACACAATCTTCCAAACAACTATCCCCTATTCTTTGACAACACCCAGCTATCACCTTCCTCAACACTAAACATCCTCGGTCTATCCTTAACTCAAAATCTCAACTGGAAACTTCATAGCTCATCTCTTACTAAATCAGCTTCCTCGAGGCTGGGCGTTCTGTACCGTCTCCGCCAGTTCTTCTCCCCTGCACAGTTGCTGTCCATATACAGGGGCCTTGTCCGCCCTCGTATGGAGTATGCATCTCATGTGTGGGGGGGCTCCACTCACACAGCTCTTCTGGACAGAGTAGAGGCTAAGGCTCTTCGTCTCGTCAGCTCTCCTCCTCATACTGATAGTCTTCTACCTCTTAAATTCCGCCGCAATGTTGTCTCTCTTTCTATCTTCTATCGATATTTCCACGCTGACTGCTCTTCTGAACTTGCTAACTGCATGCCTCCCCCCCTCCCGCGGCCCCGCTGCACTCGACTTTCTCTCATGCTCATCCCTATACTGTCCAAACCCCTTATGCAAGGGTTAACCAGCATCTTCACTCTTTCATCCCTCACGCTGGTAAACTCTGGAACAATCTTCCTTCATCTGTATTTCCTCCTGCCTACGACTTGAATTCTTTCAAGAGGAGGGTATCAGGACACCTCTCCTCCCGAAACTGACCTATCTTTCGGCCACCTCTTTGGATTCTTTTTAGGAGCAGCGAGTAGCGGGCCTTTTTTTTTTTATTATTGGTTACTTTTTTTGTGCCCTTGAACTGTCTCCTTTGCTGTAAAAAAAAAAAAAAAAAAGAAAAAAGACCTTACTATTATTTCCGATTGGGGCAAGAACCTGGTGTCCTTCAACGCCTCAAAAACACAGTTTCTCCACCTATCCACTCGACACAATCTTCCAAACAACTATCCCCTATTCTTTGACAACACCCAGCTGTCACCTTCCTCAACACTAAACATTCTCGGTCTATCCTTAACTCAAAATCTCAACTGGAAACTTCATATCTCTTACTAAATCAGCTTCCTCGAGGCTGGGCGTTCTGTACCGTCTCCGTCAGTTCTTCTCCCCTGCACAGTTGCTGTCCATATACAGGGGCCTTGTCCGCCCTCGTATGGAGTATGCATCTCATGTTTGGGGGGGCTCCACTCACACAGCTCTTCTGGACAGAGTGGAGGCTAAGGCTCTTCGTCTCATCAGCTCTCCTCCTCATACTGATAGTCTTCTACCTCTTAAATTCCGCCGCAATGTTGCCTCTCTTTCTATCTTCTATCGATATTTCCACGCTGACTGCTCTTCTGAACTTGCTAACTGCATGCCTCCCCCCCTCCCGCTGCCCCGCTGCACTCGACTTTCTACTCATGCTCATCCCTATACTGTCCAAACCCCTTATGCAAGAGTTAACCAGCATCTTCACCCTTTCATCCCTCACGCTTTTAAACTCTGGAACACTCTTCCTTCATCTGTATTTCCTCCTGCCTACGACTTAAACTCTTTCAAGAGGAGGGTATCAGGACACCTCTCCTCCCGAAACTGACCTATCTTTCGGCCACCTCTTTGGATTCTTTTTAGGAGCAGTGAGTAGCGGGCTTTTTTTTTTTTATTAATGTTTGCTTTTTGTGTGCCCTTGAACGGTCTCCTTTGCTGTAAAAAAAAAATAATAATAATGTCAAAAATTAGATCGACGCATATGATACAAACTACAAAGCGGTAAGATCACAAGAAGATGAAGAGGAGACCGTACACCTGCAGACACGTACTTGATATAGTTTGGCGTCGGCTCAACAGATGGCGCTGCTGGTCTCTATCTGCCTCACATCTTTATCGCTTTTAGATATAAGCTTTCCTATCTTCCTTTTATAGTCTTTGAGCAGAAGTGAACGAGAAGAACCAACGGGACGAGGAAAATGCCAATATATTGCAATTTAGACCCCTTCACTGCATACAAAAACAGCCCCCACACACACACACACACACACACACACCTACTTCCTCCGATATTCACCAACACGCAAAACACACGTCATGAGCGGACAGTAATTACACACGAACAGTCTCCAAACACTCAACACACCTTCATTAGTCCTCCCATGATGGTGAACAGTGAATGGTGACGAAGATGACGGGCGATTAATTACACGGAACAAAACTAATAACTCACAATCTATGCATTATTCATGGTAGTGACTGACGCAGAGAGAGAATGTCTTGAAACACTCACTATACCTTCATTTATATTTATGATGAGCAGTGAATGGTGAACAGTAGGTGAACAATGAGTGAGGATGATGACAGGAGATAAATTACACGGCGAAAAAAAAAATATATATATATATATATATATATATATATATATATATATATATATATATATATATATATATATATATATATATATATATATATATATATATATATATATATATATATATATATATATATATATATATATATATATATATATATATATATATATATATATATATATATATATAAACATTGACCGTGAAAGAGAATGACACGAGATACACTTAACACTTTCACCACACCTTCATCCATCCTCGTGCTGACTGACTGATGATCGGTGGGTGACGGGGAGGAGGATGTGCTATTAGAATAAGAGATCTAAACTCGTGATTTCTACAACAACCGCGGGACTAAATGACCCACGAAGGAGACTCGAACACTCACCAACCTTCACCTCTCCTCTTGGCGGCCCGGGGACGGTGAGCGGCGAGGAACGACGCGGGTGACGAGGGATGAACATCACGACACAAGACACACCAACACACGTGGAGCAAACACAGACGTGCCCCTGATCGTGCCTGTGCCCCCTCTGCCTCCTCCCATCCTTACCCCCCAACCCCTTGACGCGCCGCCCAGCCTCCACCTGATTGGCCAAAAGCGGCTCACGCGGTGGTCACAGATCCGCTGAGCGAGTCGAATAAAAACTGAATAATCTTAGTCACGTAAGGTTGAGTACCAACAAAATAGAGCTCACATCTTCTTACCTGTACTTATTAACAGGTGTTGTTACGTATGGGTGCGGCGCGTTATGACAATGACTTATTAGTACGGCAGCGAATCTTCTCTCCATCACTCCGAGGGTCAAGGGTTCGGTACGCAGCTCGACTCTCATCAGTGTTGCCCTGTGGCGGTGCTCAATACGTATGGGATTAAAGACTATAAAAGAAAGATAGGAAAGCCTCTATCTAAAAGCGATAAAGAAGATGTGAGGCAGATATAGACCAGCAGCGCCATCTGTTGAGCCGACCCCAAACTATATCAAGTACGTGGTCTGCAGTGGTACGGTCTCCTCTTCATCTTCTTGTGATCTTATCGCTTTGTAGTTTGTATCATATGCGTAGATCTAATTTTTTAAGTGTATTTTTTTTACACACACACACACACACACACACACACACACACACACACACACACAGCTATTTACTTAACTAATTAGTGTATTTTGGACAAAGAAACAATGATATAAAGGTGCAGTTCAGTTGTATTTGTCTAGAAAATTATATACAACAAAAATATGCTGGCATATAGATATGTGGCACGCATTGTGCATTATAGAAAATGCATGAACACAGACACACAAGCAAAAGAAAATATGAGAAAGAAAAATTGGTCTCATAATTATACACAAAGTAAAGAAAGATAATAGGGCAGTAATGCAATGGAATAATATCAAGAATATAGGAATACAAATAATAAAGAAAACTACACAACAAATAGACAAGTACAATCACTTAGAAAAGCTACATAATACCAGGCCATGTAAATTGGTTTATACCTTTCTTACACAAGGACATAACTTAAAGAAGAAGAGTAAAGCAAACATGTATAACAAGCAGAACTTATCGATTATCTGAAGTACACAGTGCAGCAGGAAGTTCTCATTGGTCTCCTCGACGGTCCTGCACCAGGGGCAGTGACTCCTTGGGCAGTGAGGGTCGGGGGCCAGGCGCAGGCGGTGGAGGTGAGTGATGAGTCGTGTGTGGCCCAGGCGGGGGCGTGTCAGGTATTCCACGTGTTAAAGGTAAACAATCAGACTTGGGGTCTTGGTCTTGGTCATGGGTGTTGATATTACACCAAAGCGATCTAGCGAGCCGACGCCAGCTGCTCACAGAGTTTCGTTCAGCTTTCCTGTCTTTCTTTTATAGTCTTTGGTATGGGATGCGTGTGCGTGTGTGTGTGTGTGTGTGTGTGTGTGTGTGTGTGTGTGCGCGCGCCAGCACGCCCGAAAACTGGACTGCAGAACAAACCACTACCCACGTTTTCCACCTCACGGTCTCTGATGTTTTCGTCCTGTATCTTCCGCAACCGAAAATATATATTTCATCTTCCCACCTGGTTCTCTGTTTGAGATGATTGTGCTCTCTCTTCTCCCAGTTTTAATATTTTACCCTTCCACATGGCTCTGTGTTGTTACTGAAAGCCATTTATTTCACTCAAGCAAAGATTCTTATTTCAAATCTTCACGCGGAGATGTCTACTAGGATGTTAGTGTGCTTAATCCTGTTCTGGTATAAATTCTCATTTCATTTTCTCATCTGATTCTCTGCTTGGTGTTTCTGCATTGTTTCATGTCAGCAAAAGATCTAATTTCTTCTCACCGTGTTTCTTTTTTTCTGTGTCTGTAGTTACTTTTTACGATTACTGGGATCACACTGTTGCACTGGTTATAATTTTGTTGTTAGAATTAGCATATGACCATGACATGATCTGTGATACATGGCGTCCGCTTCCTGTTATACAATTTTTTTCTTCAACCCTCTTTGCGCTTTTTTTAAATATTTTCAAAAGCACCAAGTTTCTGCAGCTTATGTCAGGTTTAGCAGGATAAGCTGATGTGAAGCGTTCCCTTCAGGGCGAGAAGCAGCGGAGTATTCATGACATTACACTGTTATCCATTTCATATATACAATCGCCATAACCTGATCTCAGCACCCCCCCCAGCTCAGCTCAGGTGTTCACGCGTCTCCTCTAATTAATCTGGCGCCGTACAGAACACTAACAGGTCCATACGCGACTCACAAAGGGAGCAGTGTAATGATGCGATATTTACACATTAATGCAAGCACATGCACACCTCTGTGTACGTATTGAGAGGTCGATATACAGATTAATTTAAAAAGTAATTTGAGAGGAAGGTAGAATACAGAATTACTGCGAAAAAACAGGAAAGGTAAAGAGATGATTTCTAGAGCCTGGAATTCAAATATAAGAGGCAAGACGAGAAGGAGGAAGAGAGGTACAGAAGAGGAGGGATGAAAGATAATACTGTAAGGAAGCAAAAAGGACAAACAGCAATATAGTCGAAGTAAAAATTATATTGTAACTGGAAGAACAGAAGAGGAAGAGAAAGATGAGAAGTAATGAGACCGTGGATGAAAACGAAGAGGGTAACAATGGAGGAGGAACAGGAGGAGGAGGAGGAAGAAAAAATGAAAGAAACGAGGAAAAACACAAAAATAAAAGACGCCAAAAATAAAGGTTGAAAGGGACGTGGCTGAGAAGATGAGGATGACCAGAAGAGAAAAAAATAAATAGAAATGCCCTAGAGAAGAGGAGGAGGAGGAGGAGGAGCAAGACCTAACGGACGTGAGGTAATACATATAGGAACAAGATGAGCAGGAGCAAGAGAAAAGGGAATAAGAAACGAAGATGTGAGGAATGAGTGACAAACAAGGAAGGGGCTGAATGAGGAATGGGAAGAAGGAAGAAAACTAAGAAAATTAACTGAAGGAAAGGAGATAAGGAAGGAAGGAAAGAATGTAGAGATGGAAAAGTGAGGAAGGAGAGACACAAAAAGGAAGGGCTGGAGGGAGGGAGGGAAAAATGGAGGGAAGAATGAAGGTGGATAAACGATTGAGCTAACCATCACAGGAAGAAGAGGAGGAGGAGGAGGAGGAGGAAACATGGAAATGCAAGTAATGAGCCTATTGGCTCATTACGAGGTTGCACGCTCCGGTGTTTTAATGCTCGACAGTCACCTGGTGCCCGCTGAGCAGATGAAAGCATGATGTACATACGGCTACTGTTTCTGGATCCAAAGTGCATGACTTTACATTTGTCCACGTTGAAATACAATTGTCATTTCTCGTACCACTGAATGATTCGGTCGAGGTCCCTTTGGGTGGTTTCGTAATTGGCGGTCGTGAGGGCCCTTCCTCCCACTTTCGTGTAGCCAGAAAGCTATGATTAGTTGGATTTTAATCCTGTTTCTAAATCACTGATGTAAGAGATAAAGATAATGGGCCCAGCACTGATCCTTGGGGTACTCCACTAGTGACTGGAACCCACTCAGAAGCCTGGCCGTTTAGTGGCGCTCGTTGTTTTCTGTTGGTGAGCCAATCAAGGAGGAGGAGCAGAAGGAGGACGAAGAGGAGGAGAGGGAACAGGAGGAGGAGCAGGAAAAGGAAGAGGTGGAGAAAGAGGAGATGTGGGAAAATGGACAGGCAGGCAAAATATAGCCTTTTGGCTCATGACGAGACTGTCTGCTTTAGTAATTCAATCAGCTCATTGGGCACGTCAGCGACAAGCAGAGATGAAAGCATTTCTCTCAGTCCTCACGTGAACTTTCATTTAACTCCTGAAGTAACAAAATAACGGACAAGTATTTTGATTGACTTGTAAGAGGAACAAGTGGAGGACGTTAAGGATGAAGAATATGAGGAGGGGGAGGGGGAGGAGAAGAATACATAGGAATACATAGGAAGAACAGACACCAGAAGACCTATCGGTCTATGGCGAGGGTGTTTGTTTACTACCGCTACCTCTAGTAATCTACGTGTGGTAGGACAGGACAGAATACATGAAGGCTCCTCTCCACCCACCTCTCCCTCCGGCAACGTGCCGGCAGGAAATAGTTAGAAGAGAACACCATGTGCCTTTAAGGAAGAAAGGGACATGGAAAGTTTACAGTAAACAGAGAAATAAGAGGAAGTTACTACCTTTAACTTACACTACTGGTAACCTAAGCTGTGGGGGAAAATTACTTAATTACATAAGAACATAAGAACATAGAAACACAGGGAGACTGGAAGAGGCCGAGTGGCCTACACAGGGCAGCCCCAGAATCCCCCCTAATACTCACGATGGGTGAGGTGTAGTTTCAGGGGCACAGGTGGAGGCTTGATCCTCATTTTACCGGCGGTACTATGTACGCAACAGTACCCGGTCACCTTACTGCACCCACACCTCACTCCACCTGTCATGTGGAATTTAACTGTTGCTTTAGTTTATTGTTAACTTACGCTACTTGCAATCTAGGTTGTGGGGGAGAATAACATGGATTTAGGTTGAGGTCTTCTGCAATCTGTCTGAAAACATGCGAAGAAGGGTCAGTATAATCTTATATCCCTGAAGTACTTATCCAATGAAGACTTGAAGCTATTGATACTCTGTGCGCTAACTATTGACGGTGGGAGTCTATTCCAGTGATCGACGACTCTGTAATTGAAAAAACTTCTGCGCACCAATGTGTTACATCGGTTTCCCTTTAACTTCATACCGTTGCTGCGTGTTATTGTGTTGGTGTCTCTCTGAAATAGACTATCTGGGTTTATGTTGTCGAATCCATTAAGGATTTTGAACACTTCAATTAAGTCCCCTCTTATCTTTCGCTTTTTTTTTAGGGAAAACATATCTAAACGCTTTAAACGCTCGTCATATGGAAAGTTTCGGAGCGCTGGAATTTGTTTGTTTGCTCGTCGCTGTATCTTTTCTAGCAAAACTTGATCTTTGATATAGTTCGGTGACCAGAACTGAACGGCGTATTCTAGGTGTGGTCTTAAAAATGCTAAATATAATCTCTTCATAAGTTCGGGTGATTTATAATAAAAATTTCTTGAGAATAATCCTAACATCATTTTGGCTTTTTTACTCGCTGCAGAACATTGATCACTCATTTTAAGAGTGTTACTGATAATGACACCAAGATCTTTTTCTTGTTTTACTTCGCTGAGCTCATGTCCTTGAATCTGATATTTAAAGTTAGGATTTTTTTCACCTATGTGCATTACTTTACATTTATCTACGTTAAAACTCATTTGCCATTTTTCGCTCCAGTCGGCAAGTCTTATTAAGTCTAATTGAATATTCTCGCAACTTTGACTGTTCATTACCGTACCTCCTAATTTGGTGTCGTGGCGAATTTGGCTACTTTTGATAGGATATCAGTTTCTAAGTCGTTCACGTAAATTATGAATAGTGTTGGCCCCAGGTCCGAACCTTAGGGCACGCCACTGGTGACGGGTTGCCAATCCGATGCTTCACCATTAAGAACTACACGCTGTTCTCTGTCGGTGAGCCAGTCATGAATCCACGCACATAGATGGTCGTTAATACCGTGGGAACGCAGTTTATAAATAAGCCTAACGTGAGGAACTTTATCAAACGTTTTCTGAAAATCTAAGTAAATTAGGTCATATGGGCTTCGGGCGTCCCAACATGCATAAAAATCGTTGAAAAAGGTTAATAGGTTGGTAAGGCAAGACCGATTACTACGAAATCCAAGCTGACTATCAGTTATCAAATCATTTGTTTCATGGAAAGTGATAATTTTATCCCTGATTATTTTTTCGAATAGTTTAATTAGGACAGACGTAAGGCTGATGGGACGATAATTACTGGCTTGTTTTTTTAAGAAGGGGGAGGACGACCAGGAGGAGGAGGACGATAATGAATAGGACGAGGAGGAGGAGGATGATGATGATGAGGAGGAGGAGGAAAAGAAGGACGAGGACGAGGACGAGAACGAGGAGCGGTAGGAAGAGGATGATGACATGATGACAAAAAAACGGAAGGTGAAGAAGGAAGTAAAAGGAGAAAAGTTGGAATATGAAAAAATACAGGAAAAAAAAAAAAACCGGAGAATGATGAGTTACACTAAAACCGGTAAGAAATTTGCAAATGAAATAATTTTAAGTACATGTAAATATATATAATTAAATAACAAATATATAAAAAAGACAATGTTTTTATGA